>NW_016818762.1:376438-395802 GCF_001698545.2 Rhinopithecus bieti
TCTCGATCTCCTGACCTCGTGATCTGCCCGTCTCGGCCTCCCAAAGTGCTGGGATTACAGGCTTGAGCCACCGCGCCCGGCCTACCCTTTTTTTTTTGAGACGGAGTCTCGCTCTGTCGCGCAGGCTGGAGTGCAGTGGTGCCATCTTTGCTCATTGCATCCTCTGCCTCCTGGGTTCAAACGATTCTCCTACCTCAGCCTCCCAAGTAGCTGGATTACAGGCTCCTACCACCACGCTCAGGTAATTTTTGTATTTTTAGTAGAGACAGGGTTTCACCACGTTGGCCGGACTGGCCTCAAAATCCTGACCTCAGGTAATCCACCTGCCTCGGCCTCCCAAAGTGCTAGGATTACAGGTATGAGCCACAGCGCCCAGCCTTGCCACCTTTTTTTTTTTGAGCCGGAGTCTCGCTCTGTCGCCCAGGCTGGAGTGCAATGGCACGATCTCGGCTCATTGCAACCTCTACCTCCTGGGTTCAAGCGATTCTCCTGCCTCAGCCTCCCAAGTAGCTGGGATTACAGGCACCCGCCACCACGCCTGGCTAATTTTTGTATTTTCTTTTTTTTTTTTTAGTAGAGACGGGGGTTTCACCATGTTGGTCAGGCTGGTCTCGAACTCCTGACCTCATGATCTGCCCGCCTCGGCCTCCCAAAGAGCCACTGCGCCTTGGCCTTCCTTTTTATTTATAGTAATTTGTAGTTTTAATTTGATAGTTTTCTTTTAATGAATATTCTGTGGGCAAAGTGCTTTTTTTTTTTTTTTTTTTTTTGAGACAGGGTCTCACTCTGTTGCCCAGGCTGGAGGGCAGTGGGCAGTGGTGCAATCTTGGCTCACTACAACCTCTGCCTCCTGGGTTCAAGCGATTCTCGTGCTTCAGCCACCTGAGTAGCTGGGATTATAGGCACATGCCACCACATCTGGCTGATTTTTGTATTTTTTGTGGAGACAAGGTTTTGCCATGTTGCCCAGGTTGGTCTTGAATCCCTGAGCTCAAGTGATCTGCCCGCTTCAGCCTCGTGAGTAGCTGGGACCACAGGTGTGTGCCACCATGCCCTGATCTTTTTTTTTTTTTTTTTTTTTTTTTTTGTAGAGACAGAGTCTCCCTATGTTGCCCAGGCTGATCTCAGACTCCTGGGCCCAATCCTCCTGCTTCAGCCTCCCAAAGTGTTGGGATTACAGGTGTGAGCCACTGTGCCTGGTCCCTTTTTAGTTTTCTGTCACAAATAATATTGATTGCTGTCTCTCTAACCACAAGAAAATAGGTTTTTGGGTTTTTTCTTACAGTGGTTAATGTGAAGATTTCAGATGAACTTTGTGGCTAAGATCACCTGACCATCCCTGGCGTGACTTGATGAGCCTGCTCTCTGCTGTAGTTTACTTATAATTCTTGGAGTTCCTGATTTTTTGATCCTCTCGTTTACTTCACACTTATTGATAACTTTTTTCCTTTCCTTTAATTTGCATGTGGTAAATATATCACTTTGATGTTGGGGTCAAAGGGCTTTCCTCCTAAAAGCAGGAGAGTTCTATAGGCAGGGTATTAGTTTTTATTGCTGCTGTGATAAATTACCACAAATGTAGTGGCTTAAAACATAAAGTTTATTACAGTTCTGGAGTTTAAGAGTCCAAAATGGGTCTCACAGGGCTAAAATCAAGGCGTCTGCCGGGCTGAGTTCCTTTCTGGAGGACCCTGCGAGCATCTGCTTCCTTTCCTTTTCAGCTTCTAAAGGCTGCCCAATTCCTTGGCTCTTGGTCCCTTCCTCTGCCTTCAAAGCCAGAAACATAGCATGCCTCGGACCTTACTTCTTTGGTCACATCTCTTTCCCTTTCTCTCCTCTTCTGCCTCCCTCTTTCGCTTTTAAGGACTCTTGGGATTCCCTGGGCCCACCTGTGTAACCCAGCATAAAATAGTCTCCCTATTTTAATGTCAGCTGATTAGCAACCTTGATTCCTATCTGCAATATTAATTCCAATTTGCTCTGCAGTCTCACATATTAATATTCGGGGGATGAGGACATAGACATCTTTGAGGCACCTGGAATTCTGCCTATCACAGGTAGAAGTTGATATTTTTAATAAAGCAGTAAAAAAAGTACAAGTGAACTTTGGTTTGAAAATTTTGGAGTTCTTATCTTTTAGCCTGTATTTTTCTGGAGGAGTCATGCCCTGTGTTTCTCAACCTTTTAAACCCATGTTTTCTTTTGAAAAACAAGAATCACATTCTATGGTCAATAATAAACATATTCATTTTCCCCCCTAAAATATTCACATAAACAGCCCCCCTAACCCTCCGCCCAAGTGTCTGAACTAAATAAGGTTTATCACACCTGTATTTAGCCTACAACTGGACCATCATTTTTGACTTATGGATTCTTTTAAGCTCTGGGATATAGCATTCACACTTTTATTCAGACTTAAAATCTGTGTAATATTTGCTTTATTTTTATCACCAAACCCACTTCCCCCATAATAGTGATTATTTCTGTTGTTATCGTGAACTTATTTAAAGAGGCAACAAATATTTTCTGGATGTGCCCATATACTTAAGAGGTAGGTAGAGTGCAGCTGGTGCTCGTTCAGCAAAAGTAAAAGGCCCAGCATCTCAATTGTGTACTTGACTGGAAGCTAATTTTTGTCTCATTGTTGTAACAGCTGAAGCAACTCATAGCAATAGGGTAAGATGATTGATTTTATAAGGTCTGTGGTTTCAGAGCATGTATCCCGCAGGGCACACACACTCTCTCTCTCTCCATATATATAAAATATATGTATTTATTAAGCTTTACAGACTTTTAAGAACATTTTTAGATGGACAAAAAAATTGAGAGACTAGTCTAGAAAGTTCCCAATTTCTCTGTACCCAGTTTTCCCTGTTATTAGCATCTCACATTAGTATGCCACATGTGTTACAATTAATGAACCGATATCAATATATGATTATTAAATAAAGTCCATACTTTATTCAGGTTTCCTTAGACTTTACCTAATGTCCATCGTTTCTTTCAGGATCAAAGTATACTACATTACATGTAGTTGTCACGTCTCTCTGACTTTCCTTGTTTTTGGTGACCTTGATGTTTTGAGGAGTACTGGTCAGGTATATTGTAGGATGCGCCTCCATCCACACACTGTCAACATGCGTTATTGCTGTTGATGTAAACCTTGATCACCTGCATAAAGTAGTTATTTGTCAGGGATCTGCACTGTAAAGTTACTTGTTGCCTGCACCCTGCCCCGCTTTCTACGTGGCACCCTTTGGAAGTAAGTCACTGGGTAGCACCTTCCTTGAGGGTGGAGTGTCTATATAGATTATTTGGAATTCTATATGGGAGATTTGTCTACCTCATTTATGTATTTACTCGATCATTTTTACTAGTATGGACTCATGGATATTTATTTCATACTGTGTGCTCCAACCCAATACTACTTTTTGTTATTGCTCCAGTTCATTCCAGCTTTGGCCATTGGGAGCACCTTCAGTTGGCTCCTGTGCTCCTTTGACATACCTTCATTCAAGTGTGTGTGTGTGTGTGTGTGTGTGTGTGTGTGTGTGTGTGTTTGGAGAGGTATGAGGACATGCATAAAAATAAGATTAGCTGGGCATGGTCGTGCATGCCTGTAATCCCAGCTACCTGGGAGGCTGAGGCAGGAGGATTGCTTGAGCCCAGGAGTGTGAGGCTGCAGTTAGAGATGACTGTGCCACTGTACTCCAGCCTGGGTGACAGAGCAAGATCCTGTCTCTAAGATAAATAAATGCATGCATACATTTGTGATTTCTCTTTGATCTATTAGAACTGAGGATGAAGTAGATTTCAACATTAGGCTTTGCTCTGAATTTGAAAGTAATTTTTTTTGGTTGAGATCGAGGATGAGGAAGATGGTCAGATTAAACCTTGCCTGTTTTGTGTCTCTGTAGATATGCCTTCCCATCACATTTAGAATAAAACCCAAATTCCTTACCAGGCCGTATAAGGCCCTTCATGATCTGACTCCTGCTTGTCTCTTAGACCTCATGACTTCTCTCTTTCCTCCTCCTTCAGGCCAGTGTATCCATAATACCGGCTTTGTTTCTGATCCTTCAGTGTGGCAGGATTGTTCTCTCCTGAGGATCTGAGAACTTGCTGCCAGGAATGTTCTGCTTTTCTATCCCTAGATCTTGGCGTGGCTTGCTTCCTTATTCCTTCTAGTTCTCTGCTTAAATATCAGTTGGCAGAGGTTTCTTTTCTGTTTTCTTTTTTCTTTTTTTGAGAGGGGGTCTTGCTCTGTCACCCAGCCTGGAGTGATCTCGGCTCACTGTCACCTCTGCCTCCCAGGCTGAAGCGATCCTCCCACCTCAGCCTCCCGAGCGGCTGGGACCACAGGTGCGCACCAGCCCTCCTGGCTAATTTTTTTGTGTTTTTGTAGAGACGGGGTTTGGCCATGTTGCCCAGGCTGCTGAGTAGGAGATCTGCCTGCCTTGGCCTCTCAAAATGCCGGGATTATAGGTGTAAGCCACCGCGCCCGGCCTTCAGGGGTTTCTTCACAGAGGTTGCCCCCATCGCTCTTCATCTCATACCTACTTTATTTTGATACCATTTATCACTACCTGAAGTTATTGTGTCTTATGTATTTATACTAGCATTATAAATTATTCATTTTTTGTTGTTTGACTCCTCTGGTGGAATGCAAACTTCATGGCTGCTTGGACTTGGTCTCGTTCACTGCTGTATTCCATGCACATTGACTAATGCCTGGCATAGTATCAGCTCTCCGTAGATATTTGCTATGTAATGGAATAATGGATTTTGTGTTTAAGCAAGGGATTACTTCCAATATTCTGGAAACATTCACATTTATTTTCTGGTAGCAGGTTTTATGCTTTTCCTGTTACAATTAAAACCAGTGAAGGGAAAAGGGGTTTAGCTTACATCTGAAATAAAATCCACTCTCTGGGCTCCTCTCTGGTTAGAGTCCTCTATTTTGCCATCAGTTAAAAAAAAGCCAGAATGAGTTTAAATTTCCCTGGCCAAAAAAGTGGCATCTGTCAGAATTTCTAACGTGTGTTTTCTTTCTTTGATGCCCTTCACAACCTGAAGGTGTATAGATTAGGTCTTTTTAGTTGCTAGCAGCACACAGTAAGCAGCTGTTTATACTTAATATTTAACTGCCCACCTGGCCTTTGAAGCCTGGTGTGATTAAAGGGATGGCAAGCGACAGAGCCTTACAGAGTAGGGGCAAGAATAGGACAGTGTTCCAGAGGTCAGAGAGTTTTTTTGTTTTCTTCCATCTTTTGTTAGAGTCTGAAATAAATGGTGACACCTAAGAGGAGTTTAAGAAATTGTGCACCAAATCTCAGGTTTTACAAGAATGAATGACCAGGCTTTCTCTACCCTGACAGCATCATCAAGAGGAAGGTGAGAGGTGGGCTGGGCCTGAGCTCTGGTGTGTATCGGCTATCATTATGTGATGCGGCCAAGAGAGATGCTGCCGCAACAATTATTACTAAGATTACTGGGGATCACTTGGCCAAGATGAGGTTAGTCCACTGCAGCCTATTTCTCTTGCTGATGGCAGCCAAACTCAGTGGGCAGATTACCTGAGGACTCAGAAAAGTAAAGAAAAGCTGGCAGATTGTGAAGTGGAAGCCTGGAGAAGCAACCTGAGTGGGGGATGAGAGGGGTAAGTTTCTCATTGTTCTTTCCCTTTTTTTTTTTGAGACCGAGTCTCGCTCTGTCGCCAGGTTGGAGTGCAGTGGTGCGATCTCGGTTCACTGCAAGCTCCTCCTGGATTCAAGCAATTCTGCCTCATCCTCCTGAGAAGCTGGGGTTACAGGCGCACGCCACCACGCCAGTCTAATTTTTGTATATTTAGTAGAGACGGGGTTTCACCATGTTGGCCAGGCTGGTCTTGAACTCCTGACCTCGTGATCCACCTGCCTCGGCCTCCCGCCTCCCAAAGTGGTGGGATTACAGGCGTGAGCCACCTGTGCGGCCTCATTGGTCTTTTCTATCTGGCTTTGAGCCAAAGGCAAGCTTTCAGCAGAGCTGCAGTGGTGGTACAGAGGTAGCAAAAATCCAAGAGAAATCTCATCCTTCTGGCCAGAAGATCAGGAAAATGTAAGCTGGAGAGTGTGGGGAGGATGCCTTCCTTTTTGAGTCACAGTGGGCAGAATCCTTGGAGTCTTTAAATTTCTGTGAAGCAGAGAAATAATCTCATACTTATGCAAAAGGTGTAAGGCACCCATAATGTTAGCATTGCTAACTCCAAGGGAATTTTACCAGCATGCAGATGTTCAGGCTTTGCATGTCTGGCTGTGGCCCAGCCTCAGAGTTTGTGTACCCTTCCTGCTGCATAATCCTGATCCTGGGATTTGCATTTTGTTCTGATGGATGGGGAGCTTTGAGAAAATCCACCTTTCTCTAATACAAGGTAAAAGCTTTCTCCCTTCTGCAGGCGCCTTGGCTGCCCTTTCTTTTAATTAAATGTTTTTTCCTCCCTAATGTTGGGAGAGCTTCCTAAAGGTCACAATTGAACAGAGCTGCAGAAGGGAGATGCAGATTATAGTAGTATTCTGTCTTGTCATGGGGAAATTGTGAATCGTTCGGCCTCTGAAAAATGTTTTCTCTTGTTTCTCCATTCTAGTTAACATTGTTGGGATTGGAAGGAAGGAATTTTTGCTAACATGTGGCCATGATGCCATTTATTTGATGGCTGAGGAGCAACAGAAAGCAGTTCAGCTAGAGGGCATGCCAGCCAAACACCTTTCAAATGTCATGCATTGTGTGGAGTAGGTTTTAAGTATAATGCATGCACTTGTCTTTATTGCAAACAATGCTGTCTTATTCCATCTACAAAATATTTGCACTTGAATTCTCCAAGTACAAATTTTGCAGTAGTTGTCATTTACTTTCTGTGGACTTTAGGAATGCTGCTTACACAAGTGCTGTGAGTGCTCACTGCTTTTTCATGTTAATGTTGTCATGTGGAAGTGCTCTTATTTTATTTTATATATATTTTTGAGATGGAATCTTGCTCTGTCCATCCAGGTTGGAGTGCAGTGGCTCACTGCACTTGCTCACTGCAACCTTGGCTCACTGCAACCTCCACCTCCTGGGTTCACGTGATTCTCCTGCCTCAGCCTCCCCAGTAGCTGGGATTACAGGCACCTGCCACCATCTCCAGTTAAGTTTTGTACTTTTAGTAGAGACAGGGTTTCACCATTTTGGCCAGGCTGGTCTCGAATACCTGACCTCAAATAGTCTGCCCACCTTGGCCTCCCAAAGTGCTGGGATTACAGGCATGAACCACCTTACCCGGCCATGTGTAAGTGCTCTTAGAGATACAGAGAATAAGCCAGGCGCAGTGGTTCACCTGAGGTTGGGAGTTCCAGACGAGCCTGACCAACACGGAGAAACCCCCATATCTACTAAAAATACAAAATTAGCCGGGCGTGGTGATGCATGCCTGTAATCGCAGCTAGTCGGGAGGCTGAGGCAGGAGGATCACTTGAACCTGGGAAGGGGAGGTTGCAGTGAGCCGAGATGGCGCCACTGCACTCCAGCCTGGGCAACAAGAGCGAAACTCCGTCTCAAAAAAAAAAAAAAAAAAAAAAAAAAAAGAAAAAAAAAAAAAAAAAAGAGAAGAAAAGATACAGAAAATATTTTTTTATCTGAATGTGGTGGTCTGTGCCTGTAGTCTCAGCTACTTGATAGGTTAAGGCAGGGCGCCAGAGCAAGACTCCATCTCTAGAAAAAGAAAACGATGCAATTTTTTAATAGAAAAATTCACCCAGGCCAGAAATGAGAAAAGATAGGCATTTTATAGACTCTTCATCAGGGAAGAACTGAAAAGGAGAATAAATTCAAAAGAGGAGCTTCAGTGCTCACTTTGGCAGCATGTATACTAAAATTGGAACGATTCAGAGAAGATTAGCCTGGCTCCTTCGCAAGGATGACACGCAAATTTGTGAAGCGTTCCATATTTTTTCCGCATGTTCTCCCTCATAGGTGGGAACTGAACAATGAGAACACTCGGACACAGGGTGGGGAGCATCACACACCGGGGCCTGTCATGGGGTGGGGGGTGGGGGAGGCATAGCATTAGGAGAAATACCTAATGTAAATGACGAGTTAATGGGTGCAGCACACCAACATGGCACATGTATACGTATGTAACAAACCTGCACGTTGTGCACATGTACCCTGGAACTTAAAGTATAATAATAATAAAGGAGCTTCAGAGGCTGGAAAGCTAGAGGAGCATATGTGAAATCATTTTCTGTCGGGTAAAATGGATATGCAGAAAAAGACTTTTCAGATGATTGGGCCAGTGATCATTCCTCACCATTTGGTCAGTGTGTGCGTATCGACTGTCTCCACACGGGGTAGGTGCTCAAAAGGAGAAGAATTTTGGTAGGTCCGTTTGTTTTTAATACGCGATGGCAAATCAAACAGCTTTGACTGGGTAGGGCTGGAGTTTGGCCCTTTTCTAAGAAAACAAGTAAAACGTTATGTGAAGGTTGTATCTTGTGCCTTATGAAATTTGGCCTAATTCGTGAAACTTACAGCTTTTCATGACAAGGAGAGTGAGGTCGTAATTCAGTCAAGGGGCTTGAATGATGTGGTATGAGGCGCATTTATGAAGGTATCCACAGCTTTATGAAGTTACAGCTGCCCGTCTGTAACCCAGAGCAAGTACTCATGAAAGAGCAGCGAGAACTGAAATGCATTTCAGAGCTGTGAGGTGGTGTGAGAAGAGGGGATGTTCTCTGCCAGATGATGGCAGTAACCCTTTAGTTAACAAGGACGCCTAGAGGCTTAAACCAGATGATCTACATGCTTTAAAATAAATAGTATTGTTTCCACCAAATTTCTAATTTGCCTCCTTGGATTTATGTTGTGGAGCGAACTTGTAAAGGCATCAGTAAGAAAGTTCTAAAAGCTAAAAAGAACACTACGCTTTTAAAACCTCTATTTCGAGGCATGGAAAAGGTGTTTAAAAAATCAAGACGTTTTAAACTTGTATGCATTAAAGTGTAATTGCATACAAAAGAACTGCTTAAGACTTTGCAATTCTATTTTTCTAAGTTTTGCTACAATAAATAGTCATGTATTGCTTAATGGGGATATAGTCTGAGAAACATGTCGTTAGGTGATTTGTCATTGTGCAATACCATAGAGGGTACTTACATAAACCTAGATGGTGTAGCCTACTGTATACCCAGGCTGTATGGTATAACCTGCTGTCCTAGGCTACAAACCTGTGCAGCATGTTACGGTACTGGGTACTGTAGACCGCTGTAACACAATGGTGAGTATTTGTGTGTCTAAACATAGAAAAGGTACAGTAAACTTACTGTGTATAGGATGAGAAATGGTACATCTGTATAGGGTGCTTTCCATGAATGGAGCTTGCAGGACTGAAAGTTGTTCTGAGTGAGTGGGTGGTGAGTGACTATGAAGACCTAGGACATCACTGTACACTACTGTAGACTCTATAAACACTGTACACTTAGGCCACACTAAACTTTTAATTTTTAAAAAATAATTAGCCCTAGTTTATTGTAGTTTTACTTTATAAACTTTTAAATATTTTTACCTTTTTGACTCTTGTAATAACACTTAGCTTAATAAATTCCGGACACAATATCACTGTCTTCCACCTCCACATCTTGTACCACTGGAAGGTCATTAGGGCCAGCAAAATGCCTGGAGCTGTCATCTCCTATGTAACAATGCCTTCTTTTGGAATACCTCCTGAAGGACCTGCTTGAAGCTTACAATTAGCTTTTTAAAAAGTAAGTAGAATGACTATACTCTAAAATAATGGTAAAAAGTACAATATAGTAAATAAATCAGTAACCGTTTACTATCATTATCAAGTATGTATGGTACATAATTGTATGTGCTAGACTTTTATATGACTGGTAATGTAGTAGGTTTGTTTACACCAGTATCGCCACAAACGTGAATAATGCCTTGCACTATGACATTATTTTCAGCTCCATTATGACCTTATGGGACCACTGTTGTAAATGTGGTCCATTGTTGACCAGAATGGTATGTGGTGCATTATTTAGTTGCTAGACAATGGAGTTTTTAATCATTTTAGAACCTTAAGCTTACTGGCCATGCGCAGTGGCTCACGCGTGTAATCCCAGCACTTTGGGAGGCTGAGGTGGGTGGATCACTTGAGGCCGGGAGTTCGAGACCTGCCTGGCCAACATGGTGAAATGCTATCTCTACTAAAAAAACGAAAATTAGCTGGGTGTGGTGGCGTGCATCTGTAGTCTCAGCTACTCGAGAGACTGAGGCAGGAGAATTGCTTGAACTGGGAGATGGAGGTTGCAATAAGCTGATCGCACTACTGTACTCCAGCCTGTATGACGTAGCAAGACCCTGTCTCAAAAAAAAAACCCAAAAAAACAAAAAACCTTACTGAAATCACTTATCTCGGTTAATTGGCATCTTACAAGAATTGATAGTTATATGGTGATAGGGACGTTACCTGAAAAATCTTAAGTGGTTGATATCGTCTCTCTTGAAATGTTATTCTTAGGGGAATCTGCTTAACTTTATTGGAATGGGGATGAGGTCTCCACGCTGTTTAAAATGGTGTGGTGGTGGTTGCTTTGCTTTGTTTCGTTTTGTATGAGAGCTCAGTTCTAGGCTTTTGGATGAATTGTTAATAGGTGAACAGAGTGAGTGGATTTGAGACAGGTGGTTGGGTTCATTATAGGTGAGAAACTTTGTCAAATGATACCTTTTGGTTTTTTTTTTTTTTTCCCTTGAGATAGCGTCTCATTCTGTCATCCAGGAATGCAGTGGCACAATCACAGCTTATTACAGCCTCGACCACCTTGGGCTGAGGTGATCCTCCCACCTCAGTCTCCTGAGTACCTTGGACTACAGGGATGTGCCATCACGCCCGGCTAATTTTTGGTACTTTTTTGTAGAGATGGGGTTTTGCCATGTTGCCCGGGCTGATCTTGAATTCCTGGGCTCTAGTAATCCACCCACCTTGGCCTCCCAAAGTGCTGCAATTACAGGTGTGCGCCACCACACGTAGTTGGCAAATGATATTTTGGTGAACCTGAGTTATTTAGAAGGTAATGGTCTGGAACTCTGAATGTGAAGAGGAAACAAACCTTTTGTTTTTGACAAAACAGTTACACTGGTTTAAAATGGACCACTCACCGGAGAAGGGAATTCTTTGAGTATTTAATTTGTTTCTGATTACATACTCCATAGCATACAAGCAGGTAGAGACACTTGGGTTTAGTTAGTGGAGAAAAGTTCGTTGACTGGATCAAAAACTCCTGTTGGTAATATTTTTAAAAGATTCAGGTTACATTTTGTAGCCCAGGAGATACATATTGCTGAGATACTTTTGACTAAGTGTGGCATGAAGGGAAAGGGGAAAATTTGTAAGAATAAAGAGTCATGTGGCCACATGCAGAGTATCAAGTACCAGGAAGTAGATAAAATTGACCAGGTGAGGTGGAGAGGTCAGTACCGATGCAAGCCTAACTCGGTGTCTATTAGTATTGTAAGTTTACTACATAATAAGATTTTTTAAAGTCTGTGGTTTTGTTGATCTGATAGTACTGTGTACTTCATTCTAATGCAGTACATAGGAGAGAGAAATTGCTTTCCAGTTTTTGTTTGTTGTTTTTGTTTTTTGAGATGGAGTTTTGCTCCTGTTGCCCAGGCTGGAGTGCAATGGCACAATCTCGACTCACTGCAACCACTGCCTCCTGGGTTCCGAGTAGCTGGAATTATAGGCATTCACCACCACGCTCAGCTAATTTTGTATTTTTAGTAGAGATGGGGTTTCTCCATGTTGGTCAGGCTGGTCTCGAACTCCCAACCTCAGGCTATCCACCCGCCTTGGCATCCCAAAGTGCTGGGATTACAGGCATGAGCCACTGCGCCCAGCCGCTTTCCAGTTTTATGTCCACATAATGGTTACTGTTCAGATCTGAGGGTGTATTGTTTTGTATTGTTTGAAGGAAAGTTAGAGAGCATCTAAGGAGCCAGGAATGTACTGTCTCCAATTCTTGATTCTGCTAACGAACGGTAATTACTCTTTCATGCCGCTCATTTTTATCATTTTATCTCTGAAATAAAATAACACCTATGAGAAAGATATAAGGGCCTGGAGAAGGAAAGGGATAGAGTGAAGATCCCTTTGAGACATGTCACTGAGCATTATTAGCTTTGTGGGTTTGTTTACCTTTTTCTCTGTCAGAGTCTCTCTACCCACTTTTTTTTCCCTTGTGTATTGCCGTTTCTGAGCAAGATTGAGAGTTGACAACTGTTACTTTTTAATTCTTTGTTCCTAAAGACCAAGGGTGGAATTTTAGTTCATTTCCCCATTATCCTTAAACAGTGAGATTGTATTATAATAAAACGTTTTGGATATTTTAGAAAAGTGCTCCTTTGTTATCTTTTTCCCCACGCTAACAGCTTCGCATGGGATTTGACTGTGATCCTTTGTTGTTGCTCGTCTTCATGCAAAGTCAGTTTTCCCAACTTTTAGAAAGGAGACACCTGTTAAGGACGGCTTTTCAGGCGTCAGGACTCTGGAGTCCCGGAAGTCTTCTGTTGTCTTGAAGTGTTTAAAAAGATGGTCCCTGCTTCTCAAATCCAGCACCCCTCACCCCCTCTACCTGACCCTTCCTTTCCCTTTATCTTTTATTATTCCTCTTCTGCTCAATTTGAATTCTGCCCCCAGGAGTTTCTCTTCAGAGTGGAGTTTTGTCTGGCAAAAGAGCTTTGGCCCGTTAGTTTTGAGAGGTCAAGAGGCCACATTCTCAGCTCCTTCAGCCTTAGCTGCAAATTCCTTGAACTCACCAGCTGTTGGAGTAGACCCGACATACTTAGCGGCTGTTCCCAGATGGGCCCGCTGAACTTTCCAGTTGAGTGCCTGCTGTTTGTTTTGGGATGCCCAGGTCTGTCAGATGCTGCACTGATCCCCTCTGCTTCCTCTCACAGACACTGGTACCTACTTTGCAGGTCTTGTGACTGTTGGTGATTTGTACCTGCTCATATTTGGGACTTCATGGAAATACTTTGTCACCTAGGCTTTTGTGGCTGTTTCCTGTGGATTTTTTATTTTGCTATCCTAGCTGCTCTGTGTATTTTTTATCAGGGGAACTGGGAAAGCCATACTGCTGCTGCTGCCGCCATCCTCCCAGAATCTTCAAACGCATTCTTTTTTTCTTTTCTTTTCTTTTTTTTTTTTTTGAGACGGAGTTTCGCTCTTGTTGCTTAAGCTGGAGTGCAATGGCACGATCTTGATTCACTATAATCTCTGCCTCCCGGGTTCAAGCAATTCTCCTGCCTCAGCCTCCCAAGTAGCTGGGATTTCAGGTGTGAACCACCAAGCCCGGCTACTTTTTCATACTTTTAGTAGAAACGGGGTTTCGCCATGTTGGCCAGGCTGGTCTCAAACTCCTGATCTCAGGTGATGTGCCTGTGTCGGCCTCCCAGAGTGCTGGGATTACAGGCGTGAGCCACCGTGCCCGGCTAAATGTGTTTTTCTTTTTTCAAAATTTCCCATTGTTGATTTCCCTGGGTTTTGTTTTGAACAGCTGTTACTCTTGGTTAGAAGCACGTTCTTTGCTAATACCAAGGCAGGGGATAATGAGAGTTCCCTCTGTTCCACCAGCAGGCGGAAGATAGCAGCCGTTCCTTCAGTAGGCTCATCTCAGGCCATGAGTCTCCATCTCGAGCAGGACTGTTTCTCGTTCCGGGGTCCTCGTACATACGGTTCCCTCAGCCGATGATGTCATCCTCCTGCTTCCCACTGGCTCACAAGCCTGGTCCTGAAGATGTCCCCCATCCCCCCTTCTCCCCCTTTGGTGGTGCTTTTTCTATGCTTCGGTAACATCTTGTGAATGTTTTATAGTAGCTGATATCACACTATATATGTTTACTTCTGCATGTTTCCCACAGCACTGTGAGTTCTTGAGGCTGGGGACCTTGGCTTATTGGTCTTTGTGTTCCCAATGCCTGATCCAGTGCTGGGACTCAGCAACTACTCAGGAAACACTGTTCAATGAATGTCGGCAAGTTAGTGGTGCAAGGAGCAAAAGTAGCTCTCTGTGGACACGTTGCAGGACAGACAAATGTAAAAATAAGTGCCACTTAGAGTCGTACTTAAAGAAATGAGTTTGTCCTGGGAAGGAACTATACTATTTTTATTTTCATTTTATTTAACAAATTTGGCCAGGCACAGTGGCTCACACTTGTAATCCTAGCACTTGGGGAGGTCAAGGCAGATGGATCACTTGAGGTCGGGAGTTTGAGACCAGCCTGGCCAACATGGCAAAACCCCACCTCTACCAAAAATACAAATATTAGCTGGGCATGGTGGTGGGCGCCTGTAATCCCAGCTACTCAGGAGGCTGAGACATAAGAATCGCTTGAACTCAGGAGGTGGAGGTTGCAGTCAGCTGAGATTGTGCCATTGCACTCTAGCCAGGGCAACAGAGTGAGACTCTGTCTCAAAAAAAAAAAAAAAACAAACAAACTTGTGGTAGAGAGGAGGAGACACTGGTCAAGTCCTTAGTATGCTACATTTATTTCGATTATAACCATTTAATTATAACCATTAAAAAGGTGGTGGGGAATTTAGGAAATTTAAAACAGACTATGACAATGATTAAGAAATTGGAAATTTGTGCTTATAAAGGAAAAACCAATGGTTAACTCAGGTGAAAAGTAAACATAACCCCAGAACCTAGCCGTAGGACAGACTAGTGCACTGTGATTTCTGCATGTGCTTGCTTGAGGGCAGAGGCTTGACCTCTCTAGGTTCCTTCTAGTTCAGTAATGCTTTACTTGTTAATTAAGTTCTCTTCCTCTGGTGACTTGAGGGTTTGGAAAGTATCTTCAAGTGGGCCAGAAGACAGCTATTTAATGGTCTGATTTTTCTGGAAAGTGATATGTGATGACGTTAAAACCTGAGTAACTAAGGAAACCAAACTTGCGCTGGTAGATACGAGAGTTGAAAATTTAACTGAGACAGAGACAAAAGAAAATCTGGCCATTTGCAGCATTAAGCATATGCAGTGAAATCCCAGCAAAAATGGAACAGAGAGGCAGATGTACCTGAAGCATCCCTTTCCCCTTTCAGAAAAACAATAAATAGTCAGTGTCAGTGGTTGAGGTGAATACATTTTGCACACTAAGGTCACCCAGAAATACTCAGCGTCTTTATGTAAAGACATTTTTTATAAAGATGACCTTTAATCATGTGATTTAACGAAGGACATTTTTTACCGATAGGCCTTCTAGTTGTGTCACTACTTATTGTGTGTGTCTGTGGATTAAATAGATTGGCAAAGCAAAAAGGTATCTTTTCTCTAAGATCATAACCACGCCAAGAAGCACATTGTCTTTGTATAGGACCATTGAATGCCTTCTTTACTAGAAAAGTTGTTGATGGTAATCTAGCTCATAGACTTTACCTGGGAGTTGGGACTTGCAAAATGACTTAATTTGGTAGTTTCCAAACCTTGTTAAAAGCTGAAAAGTCCCACATTCTTATAAGAAGCTCATTTTTTAAAGCAGATAAAATGAAACGGATTCTATTGCCATTTCTCCCCTCCTTTCTTAGGTCTTCCCTAAAAGGACCTCCCCAAAGTGTAGTTTAAAATCACTAATTAGTCCAATAAAAGTTACTCCAGTCTAATTTCCCAAATTATCCTTAAGTCACTGAAGCATAGAACTCGCAAGGTCTTGATTTTAAGAAATCCCATAGTCTGTCCCTGGTGTGGGCTGCCTGCAGATACTAATTACCTTCCTGTGCCTTCCAGTTTTAGCCAACTTTGAAGCAACATGACACACGTGAGAAAGATATAAGGACTTGGGGAAAGAGAGAGATGGAATGAGAGGCCTGTGAGAGGAGTCATTGAACAGCTGCACTGAGGGTTGAGTTTCCATTTTCTTGGTCCTGGGATGCCTCTCCTCCCTTCCTCTCTCCTTTTTCCTTATACTGACCACAAGGAAGGGCAGCTCTATATACTTCTCTTGCTAGAGAAACAGTTGAGTTTGACTATCATGTGTATCATTTTATTCCCATTCTTAATGGCCACAGTGTTTTGGAACCCAAATATTTATTATTAGGTACATTGTTCTGGGATCAAGAAATTCACATATATGCCATATACTGCATTTATTCATTTTTTCAAATATGATGTATATCTTATTTAATGTACAATGTATATTTTATTTAATACGCAAAGACAAATGGAAACGTCCTTTTTTTGTATATTCATATCCTTTTTAATTCAGTCTTTTATTGAAATTTCACTTCTTGAAAGAATTATTTTGCTAGCGTCGTTCCCCTGCCTTTTTTTCCTTTTCATATAGGGCTAGTAAACAAAGTTTTTTTGAGACAGAGTCTTGCTCTGTCACCCAGGCTGGAGTGCAGTGGCATGATCATAGCTCACTGCAGCCTTGCAGCCTTGAGCTCTTGGGCTCAAGTAATCCTCCTGCTTAGGCCTCCTGAAGTGTGGGGATTATAGGGATGAGCCACAATGCCCGGCCCTAGCACACTTTTCAAATATCGAAAACTGTCATTGGCTTCTTTAATTATGATGGTTTGTGAATTTTCTATTGTTAAAAGATAATGTTTTTTAATAGTGAAAAAAGCAGTGTTAAGTTATTGCCTATGGTCCAAATGATTATATAAGATAAAAATGACCTTAATAGGGTTACAAATATAAAAGCTGGCAATTAACTATTAGTCAGTGATATATTTTAAAGCTCAATAACATTAAACATTTTGAAATAGGCTGAATTAATATTATTTTTCAATTACACACATTGTAAAATTTTAATTGATCATATTTGACATTATTAATCACTGCGATTAGTTTTGGTGACTTTTGTTGGAGGGTTTCCTTAAATGTGTTCTTTCTCATTTCTTTCTATTCTATATATATCTTTCTATTCTATGATATAATTTACCTTTTGTGAGGAACATAGGAGGTGGGTGAAAATGTGTGAATGTTTTGAACTCCTTATTAGCTTCAAAACAGGAAAGCCTTTTCTATACCTTTTTGCTCCAGAAGAAAGTAGAACCAGGGACCTGCAAAAACTAGGTTCTTATACGTAAAAGGCTTTGAATAAGCTCTGTTGTCTGGTTGTTATATGTTGTTAGTATTAATAACTTCTGAAATTTTACTGGCTTATCTGAAGGCTCTTGGTGATAGAGATAATCTTTAAATATTCTCTTGGCAACCTCTTCTATTTATGTATTTATTTTTGGTAAGAAAAGGTAGGAGGATATTTAATCAATAAGGTTGCCCAAATACACTGTTCATAGGTGGGCCAGTTAAATTAAGCAGATTATAAATTAATGTAAATTACTGTTTCTTTATTGTAAGTTAAATAGGATGGCAGCTTCAGTAAGTAAATCTTTTTATTACTTCGGTTAAGCATATGGTTCCTTTTGTGTAGTTGGTCTAATCCATTGTTAAAGGTAGGGTCGTGAAGTTTCTAACTATTATTGTTAAACTTTCTATTCTCCCTTCAATTCTGTCAGTTTTTGCTTCATACATTGTGGCGCTTTGTTCCTAGGAGCATATGTTTCTATGTTCATAATTGTTATGTTTCTTTTTTTTCTTTTAAGAGATAGGATTTCACTCCATTGCCCAGGCTGGAGTACAGTGGCATGATCATAGCTCACTGTAACTTCAAACTCTTGGGCTCAAGTGCTGGGACTACAGGTTCATGCCACCATGCCCAGCTAATTTTTTATTTTATTTTTATTTATTTATTTATTTATTTATTTTTTGAGGCGGAGTCTCGCTGTGTCGCCCGGGCTGGAGTGCAGTGGCGCGATCTCAGCTCACTGCAAGCTCCGCCTCCCGGGTTCACGCCATTCTCCCGCCTAAGCCTCGGAGTAGCTGGGACTACAGGCGCCCGCCACCTCACCCGGCTAGTTTTTTGTATTTTAGTAGAGACGGGGTTTCACCGTGTTAGCCAGGATGGTGTCGATCTCCTGACCTCGTGATCCACCCGCCTCGGCCTCCCAAAGTGCTGGGATTACAGGCTAATTTTTTATTTTTATTTTTGTAGCAATGCTTTCTATGTTGCCCAGGCTGATCTCAAACTCTCTGGCCTCAAGTGATCCTCCCTACCTCGGCCTCCCAAAGCATTGGGATTACAGGCATGAACCACTGTACCCAGCCCAATTGTTATATCTTTTTAATTGACCTTTTTATTATTATGTAACAGCCTTCTTGGTCTTTGTAATGATTTTTGTTTTAAAGTCTATTTTGTCTGATATTTATGTAGTCACGCTAGCTCTTTACTGTTTGCATAGAATTTTTTTTATCCTTTTTCTTTCTTTTACTGCTACTTGTACCTTTGAATTCTAAAGTGAATCCCCTGTAGACAGCTATAGTTGGGTATTAGTTTTTAAAAAAATCTATATGTTATAGGCCCAGCAATACAGTTATACACATGTTTTTTTTTATACAATTGCTTTTAAAATCAGTAAAGGGAAGAGAGGAGAAGAAATAGGCATTTATGTGATATTTTATAGTTACATAATTACGGGTGCTCTTTGTTTCATGTGGATTTGAATTGCTGTTTTGGACCACTTGTTTTAGCTTGAAGAACTTTATGTTAGTGTATCTTGTAAGGTGGGCCTGTTATCACAAATTTTCTTACTTTTTGTTTATCTGGGAATGTCTTTTTCTCATCCTCATTTTTGAAAGATAACTTTTCTGTATGTAGGATTCTTGACTGACAGTTTTTTTCCTAGGAACACTTTGAATATGTTATATTATTGCCTTCTGGCTTCCGTTGATTCTGATGAGAAATTAGCCGTTAATTTTCTCTGGCTTGCCTTGTGATGAGTTGTTTTTTCTTTTATCTGGATTTTCAGTATTTTCTCTGTGAGTGTGTGTGTGTGTGTGTGTGTGTGTGTGTGTTTTAATTTTATTTTTAACGGAGTGGGTGTGCAGAATCCTTGTTTTGGGCTTTTAGCATTTTAATTATGTATCTGTGACTCTCTTTGCATATATACTAGAAGTTCGTTGAGCTTCTTGGATGTATAAAGGTTTTTCATTGGCTAGGTGCGGTGGCTCTTACCTGTAATCCCAGCACTTTGGGAGGCCGAGGTGGGCAGATCACGAGGTCAGGAGATCGAGACCATCCTGGCTAACACGGTGAAACCCTGTCTCTACTAAAAATACAAAAAATTATCCGGGCATGGTGGCATACGCCTGTGGTCACAGCCACTTGGGAGGCTGAGGCCGGAGGATCACTTCAACCCGGGAGGCGGAGGTTGCAGTGAGCTGAGATTGCATCACTGCACTCCAGCCTGGGTGACAGAGCAAGACTCTGTCTCTCAAAAAAAAAAA
>NW_016818762.1:396307-400336 GCF_001698545.2 Rhinopithecus bieti
AAAAAAAAAAAAAAAAAAAAAAAAAAAGTTTTTTCATCAACTTTGGGAAGTTTTCAGGTATTATTTTCTTCTTCTTCTTTTCTTTTAAGAGACAGGATCTTGCTCTGTTCCCCAGGCTTCAGTGCAGTGGCGCAATCATAGCTCACTGCAGCCTCAAACTCCCGGGTCAGCTGATCCTCTTACCTCAGCCTCCTGAGTAGCTGGGACAACAGATGTACACCACCATACCTGGCTAATTTTTATCTTTTTCGTGGAGATAGAGTCTTGCTATGTTGCCTAGGCTGGTCTCGAACTCCTGGCCTCAAGCAGTCCTTCTGCCTTGGCTTCCTAAAGTGCTGGGATTACAGAAGTGAGCCATGGTGCCAGGCCCACCCATTATTTTCGACTATTTTATTTTCCTGTGATAGATGATTTTTGTCTTCCAAAAATTTTGATATGTTTAAATTCTAATCTGCAGGATCTGTGAGTGTGATCTTACTTGGAAATAGGTTCTTTGCAGAGGTAATCAAAGATAAAACAAGGTCTTACTGGATTAAGGTAGGCCATAATCCAGTATAACTCATGTCCTTATAAGAATGGAGAAGACACGGCCGGGCGCGGTGGCTAAAGCCTGTAATCTCAGCACTTTGGGAGGCCGAGACGGGCGGATCACAAGGTCAGGAAATCGAGACCATCCTGGCTAACACTGTGAAACCCCGTCTCTACTAAAAAATACAAAAAACTAGCCGGGCAAGGTGGCGGGCGTCTGTAGTCCCAGCTACTCGGGAGGCTGAGGCAGGAGAATGGCGTAAACCTGGGAGGCGGAGCTTGCAGTGAGCTGAGATCCGGCCACTGCACTCCAGCCTGGGCGACAGAGCGAGACTCCCTCTCAAAAAAAAAAAAAAAAAAAAAATGGAGAAGATACACACCCATAGAGGAGAAGACGCCATGTGAAAACGGCAAAGGAAGGAATGCTAAGGATGCCAGCAACCACTAAGAAGCTGGAGAACATCATGGAACAGATTCTCCCTCAGAAGTTCCAGGAAGAGCCAACCCTACCAATACCCAGATTTCAGAGTTCTAGCCTCCAGAACTGAGAGAGAAAAACGTTTCTGTGGTTTTAAGCCATCTAATTTGTGATACTTTGTTATGACAGCTGTAGGAAAGTAATACAGATCTTGGGACCAGGAAATGGGGTGCTGCTCTAACAAATACCTAAAAGTGTGGAAGTGGCTTTGGAATTGTGTCGTGAGTAGAAGCTGGAAGAATTTTAAAGTGCATGATAGAAGCAGCCTGGGTTGTCCCGAAGATACTGTTGGTAGAAATATGGACATTAAAGGAGAATCCAGGTAGGTCTCAGATGGAAATGAGGAACATGTTACTGGACACTAGAAGAAAAGCATGCCTTGTTTGAAAGTGGCAGAGAATTTGGCTGAATTATGTTCTATGTACAGTTCTCATATGTATGTGTAAGGGGCCGTCGGCTCTCCTGTTTGGAGAATGACATAGAGTTATCATGACAATTCTTATTATTAGGAAGTTGATTCATTTTTTTTATTTCATGTTTTCATTTTCATTCTGCAGAGCAGGTGAAGTCAAAACAACCCTTGCCTATTGGAAAAGCTGCAAAACATTAAGCTACTCTTTCTAGTTGGGAATCTCAATTTGTTTTAAATGGATTTGTGTGTCTGTGTGTGTCATTGGACAAGATAATAGCTCGGCAGTGGTTTGATTATATAATAGGTCTTCAGCTTATTAATCTAATTGGATTCCTGTTAATCTCTGAACAATGCAACCAGTGACCATTGTCCAGGTATGAAATACTACAGCAAAAACCACCAGACTGATTTTGTAATGATATTTATATGAAAATGATGCCTTTATCTTTACAGTTTTCACCTTGTTTTCTGATCAGTATTTTATTTGCTCTCTTCTTTTTCTCCATATTGAGGCTTTGCATATTTTTATTTTGTCTCAGATCTTTGCACAATGAACCTATAAAATCTCTAGTTTTTAAGATACATCTTTCAGTTACATCAAATGTCTTCTAAACTTTTTTATTATTATTCCTTCTTACTACTCTCTTGTGAATGAAGGCTAATGACAGCTCTGTTTGTCTCTGCATTTGGGTCCGGGTAATGAGATCCTTGTTCAGTAGTTCTAATTTGGGGACTGGTGAGTCATTCATATGCACAAGGATCAGCCTATTATAAACATTTGGCAGGACCATTAATTTGGTCTAGGTCTCCCACTTGCCATTTCGGTGCTTGTTTCACTGCATTAGTAGTTCCTTAGGTATTTCAGATCATAATCCTCTTTTAGATCAAGGTACTTATTTTGCCCAGGTTTACATTTTTGCCATGTGTTATAGCTATGTTCAGAGGTTTTATAGGTTTTATACTAACCGGAGAAGCCTTTCTCAACTCTGTTCACCCAATGGGCCAACAAAAGAGTATTGAATTTTCCCAGACAGAACCCTGCCGGTGTTTTCAGGTCTAGTTCTGTCCTGCAGATTCTCATCAGTTACAAGGCTATTTTTTTTTTATTTAAATTTTTTTTTTTGAGACGGAGTCTCGCTCTGTCGCCCAGGCTGGAGCGCAATGGCATGATCTCAGCTCACTGCAAGCTCTGCCTCCCAGGTTCATGCCATTCTCCTGCCTCAGCCTCCCGAGTAGCTGGTAGTACAGGCACCCACCACCACACCCAGCTAATTTTCTTGTAGTTTTGGTAGAGGCGGGGTTTCACTGTGTTAGCCAGGATGGTCTCGATCTACTGACCTCATGATCCACCTGCCTCAGCCTCCCAAAGTGCTAGGATTACAGGCGTGAGCCACCGCGCCCGGCCAAGGCTATTTTCTGCAGAATGTTCCTGGTATTTGTTATTTACATAGCAGATTCTATTGTATATGTTTAATCTGCCAGCATCTTTTGGTTCTCAGAAACTTGCAGGAATGCTCTAGTTTTCAGGCAGTCTTTGCAGTCCCTAGATCATAATGTAGAATGCCATCTTTTTGTTTTGACAGGGAGGCTTTATGATGACCTTTGAGGGTTGAAAGTGATCTTGAAAGGCCAATTAGTCTATTATTTCATGAAAGTGTATGAAAGTTGATTCAGGTGAGGATTATTGACTAGTGTTAAATTTGTTAAGTGAATGGTTGGGGAACTAGAAATTTACAGTGGATCAAATAACACTGCACAAGCAATTTCCTATATGAAGGAGGGAAGACGTATCTCTACAGTGGGTGAGTGGATCAGACTTCATTATCCAAACTCTGTGGCCCATCTTAGTTATTATATATAGTGCTTATGTTTGTTCAGCCATCTTATGTGATGTAACAAAGGGTTCAAAGCACCATCTGTGATGTATTTTAGCCAAAAATATTTAGCTTGACTCCATTGAGCACTTAAATTTTTAAGATTAGTTTATAGATAATATTGGAGATTAAAAAAAAAAACTATAAATAATACCATGAGGAAGCAGCCAGACCTGGCCTGGCCTTGTCAATAAGTCAGTGTCATAAAAATAGGGACTGTGCTAGATTCAGAGACTTAAGGAATAAACAATTAGATACAGTTCCTGGTCCTGGATTGGATACTGTCTTGGAAAAACCAGCTGTATAGGACATTTTTTGGGTTAGGGAAATTTGGAAATAGCCTGGGTGTTACATGAAATGAAATTTATTAAATGGAGAGATGAAGAATATTTTTTAAAAATCTGGTGACCAAAAGAAGTATATATAAATATATACATAGAAAAGATCTGGAAGTTTGTGTACTAAGGGGTTAGTGGTACTCTGTGGTTGACAGAATTTGGGGTTTTTATTTATTTTAGTTTTGCTTGTCTTTTCCTCCTAATTTTCTCCAATACATATGTCCTGTTTCTGTGTTAATAAAAGCTTGTTATTTTTTTTAAGTCCACACTATTTTTTTTAAGTCCAACCCGTCCTATACAGATGAGTTGTTTTAATATATTTTACTCATTTTTTTCTTGATAAGGATTTTGTAATGTTTGGGACACAAGATTCTTTTTTTTTTTTTTTTTTTTTTTTTT
>NW_016818762.1:403905-416317 GCF_001698545.2 Rhinopithecus bieti
ACGCCATTCTCCTGCCTCAGCCTCCCGAGTAGCTGGGACTACAGGCGCCCGCCACCTCGCCCGGCTAGTTTTTTGTATTTTTTTAGTAGAGACGGGGTTTCACCATGTTAGCCAGGATGGTCTCGATCTCCTGACCTCGTGATCCGCCCGCCTCGGCCTCCCAAAGTGCTGGGATTACAGGCTTGAGCCACCGCGCCCGGCCGGGACACAAGATTCTATGTGCATCTCTCTCTCTTTTAAAAATTTAATATTCTATTATGAAAAAATTTAAATACATGCAAAAGTAGATAGAATAATAATATGATTTTCCATGTACCCATCATCCAGCTTCAGCAATTACCAATTAAGTATAGTGTATTTCATGTCTATCCACCATTCCTCTCCACCCACTATTTTGGAGCAAATCTCACATGTCCTACCTTTTCATCCATAAAGAGTTCAGTGTTTATATCTAAAAGTTAACAACACTAAAAAAAATTACAATACCAGTATTATAACAAACAAACAATAAATTAGTGGTATTTCCTTAATGTAATCAAATATCCAGTCATTATTTACTTTTTCCCAGTTGTTTCATAGTCATTATTTCCTCTAGATTATTCAAATGAGTACAAATAAATTCCCTACATTACAGCTGGTTATGCCTTAAGCTTATTTGGTTTATAGGTTTCTCCATCCTCTGCTACCATTTTTTTCTCCTGCAGTTTATTTATTGAAGAAACTGGGCTCCTTATCTTCTAGAATTGTTCACATTGTGTATCTTTCTGCATGCTGTCTTAACCTTTCAGTGCCCAAGACTGGAAACTGTTCTCTAGAATGCATGTGAGCAGGGTTGCCATTTAAAGCTTATAGAAATCGATACAACATAGTCAGTTGTAATATAGGAAACTTTTGTATACCCAAGCACTTTCTATTGAATTAAGATTTTGTGCAATCTTTTTACTAGGAGCATTGTGTATGTGTGTGTGTGTCCACATGTATACAACTAATTGCTCATGCAGACACTACCCGAAAAATGACACAGGCAAGTTGGAGAAATTGAGCCTGGAGAGTGCTAAGAGGATACCTGAGAGGGCACTCACAGAAGGCTATCAAGGGCAAAAGAAGTGGCCTTGACTTTGTCAGTAATTTGTCTCCTGTCAATATTTAAAAGTAGATTTGTGTCAATATATAACCTCAGAACATTCATTAATCCCCTATCTGGATGGTTCTGTTCATAACATGTATTTATTCCAAACAAGTTGTTAATAAGAAGTACTAAAACAAATTTAGATGTGCAATGGTTTTCATTATTCTAGAGTATGGAATCACATGTGTAAATGTGGTGCCACATAAATTCATACTCCATTTCACAAGTCATTGTCCCTCACTATGTGTAATAGTGTTTTCCTACGAGTGTGTATTTAAGTTAAATAGTTTTAAATCATGTCATACTTTAATTGCTCTAAAAAGTTAAATCTTATAAACGTATTTATGGAATGCGTTTGTAAAATCCATAAATTGAAAGGGAGAGTTGATTTCCATCCTGAAGTCCTTTGAGTTTAAGATACTTACAGCCTTGATTATTTTAACTGGATGAAACTTAATTCCCTGTGGGATACACAGGGATAGGTTTTAGAGATCAGCTACACAAATGTTTAGGCAGCTGCTTGCTAAATTTCCTTTTCAACGATTACTGAAAAGTTCACCCTGAAAGAACACTCTGGTATAGTGTGATTCTGTTAATATTTAATATCTTCAGACAGCTTGGTGTATTGCTTTTTATTGATATGCCCATGTACTTTTTTGTTTTATTTTACAGGAAGTCTACTAAGGTCAGGATTTCCACTGCCTACTTATTGATTTGTCTCTAATGGTTGCAGGTTGAAGACGACAGCGATGCAGAGACCTATGGAGAAGAGAATGATGAACAGGGAAATTATTCTAAAAGAAAGATTGTCTCTAACTGGGATCGATATCAAGATATTGAAAAAGAGGTCAATAATGAAAGTGGAGAGTCCCAGAGGGGAACAGATTTCAGTGTCCTCCTCAGCTCTGCAGGTATGAATTCCAGTTGCATGCATACTGCTTAGTGCTCTAAAACTTGCACAGACATTGTATTTATATTTTTAAATTCCACTTTTATAACTAGCAATTTATCCTTTGTTCTTTGGATTTTAAATTCAAGTAAAGGATAGTGTTTCTAATGGCTTGTAAGGGAAAAAAATGATGTTAAGTGGAAGTAAGGGTTTCCATGTACTGATGTAGAATGACTAAAGTCTTTGCAATAGATAAAAGCCTTCCTATAAGTGGAAGAAGCTGAGCCATGCCGCTGTAAATTTGATAGTCTGAGAAAAATAAATGTTTTCTTTGATATTGGAGGAAACATTACTTATATTTATAGGAAGCATGATAAAGTTTCTAGAATATACGTTCTCTTTTTTCTTTCTTTTTTTTAAGTAGCCGGGATATGCACTTATTGGAGCCAGATGCACTGAGCACCAAGTTCTTGATTGTGCTTTTGGATAGTTTTCTCTGTCAATACAGTGAAAACCCAGTCTGTCCGTGATCAGCTGTAATCTAAGATGTATTGCACCTTCAGTGATGTGATGCTGGAGAGCAGTAACAGGGAATAATGGGGGAGTGCTGGGTGTACGGATGGCTGCAGGGTCCCTACTAAGGTGTGGCATAAGGATTTTTTTTTTTTTTTTGAGATGGAGT
The DNA here is from genome assembly GCF_001698545.2 of Rhinopithecus bieti. Classification (NCBI taxonomy): domain Eukaryota; kingdom Metazoa; phylum Chordata; class Mammalia; order Primates; family Cercopithecidae; genus Rhinopithecus; species Rhinopithecus bieti. Next base: position 406,606 of record NW_016818762.1, read on the forward strand.
CTGGTTCTGTCGCCCAGGCTGGAGTGCAGTGGCCGGATCTCAGCTCACTGCAAGCTCCGCCTCCCAGGTTCACGCCATTCTCCTGCCTCAGCCTCCCGAGTAGCTGGGACTACAGGCGCCCGCCACCTCGTCCGGCTAGTTTTTTGTATTTTAGTAGAGACGGGGTTTCACCATGTTAGCCAGGATGGTCTCGATCTCCTGACCTCGTGATCCGCCCGTCTCAGCCTCCCAAAGTGCTGGGATTACAGGCTTGAGCCACTGCGCCCGGCCAAGAATTTAAAGAATAAGTGGAAGATAGATGAGTGATTTCCAGGTGTTGGGGATGGGAGGGTGGGAGGCGGATGTGGTTACAAAGGGGCAGCATGACAGATCCCTGGGATGCTGATACTGTTTAGTATCTTGACTGTGGTGGCAGATACAGAAACCTACACAGGTGAAAAAACTGTATAGAACTTAATATACACACACGTGCACAAACGAGTATGAATAAATTTGAATAAGATTGGCAGATTGTATCAGTTTCAGCGTCACTCTCCTGGTTGTGATATTATATTATGGCTTTGCAAAATGTTACTGGGGGAAACTGGGCAATGTGTACAAGAGATCTCTCTGTATTATTTCTTTACAACTATGTGTGAATCTGCAATTATCTTAATCAATAATTATTGCCAGGTTAAAAAGATAACAGAGGATGCAGATGTGAGAAGCAGAGAAGTAAAACAAAAATAATACTTTGGGACTGTTTTCAATTTTTTCTTCCGCATGACTTTGATGTTGCTGTTTAGTTCTACCTTTCTTCTTTATCTGCCTGTATTTTTGAATGCCTGCATGAGACTAAGAACAATAAAGTGATGCATTCTCTTCTAACTTAATAGAAGATGCTTTTCTGAGCAGGAAAGAAGTACATCGTAAAATTGTGAGTCGGAAGCACAGGATTCAGTTTGTCATTACCATAGATGATTCACATAGCATAACTTCTTTAGGTTTGTGGGTTGTTCTCAACTCATTGACTGTTCAAGGACTAAATAATTTTTCCTGTCAAATGAGTGCTTCCCTCTTGGTACCTATATTTTGGCCAATTATGGGTTTATAAGCACTTTTCTTCAAGGTGGGAGAAGGGGAATGAAGGTAAAATATGAGCTGGTTAGTTTTAATTCTCATCAGCCGTTCTGCCAAAAGATCTGGGGGAGAAAATTGAAGTAATGCAATGGAATTAACTTGTGGACTAAAGCAGATTTAATTCAATCAGTGCGTAGTCAGTTACTAGTATCTGGCAAAAAGAGATACTTCATAAATGTTGGAAGGCAGTTAAAAATTCTAGTCCAGGCTGGGCGCGGTGGCTCATGTCTGTAATTCCAGTACTTTGGGAGGCTGAGGCAGGTGGATCGCCTGAGGTCAGAAGTTCGAGACCATCCTGGCCAACATAGTGAAACCCTCGTCTCTACTAAAAATACACAAAATTAGCTGGTGGTGGTGGCAGCCGCCTGTAATTCCAGCGACTAGGGAGGCTGAGGCAGGAGAATTGCTTCAACCGAGGAGGTGGAGGTTGTAGTGAGCCAAGATCGCACCACTGCACTCCAGCCTGGGCAACAAGAGCAAAACTCCATCTCAAAAAAAAATTTTTTTTTTGGTCCAACCTAGCAGGCCTGTCCTCTGGTTTATGATTTTGGTTATTTATTTTAGCATTTTATTCATAATTGAAAACCTGGCATGGATTGAGTCTCCCATGTATTTTTCTTGTCGTGCCTTTGCTTACTGATTTCTTCTGAAGTAGCTTACTTATCTGTGATTGGTTTTTTTAGTGATTGCCAAAAAACCCTGTCTTTTGATATGTACTTACATTTCTTTCCCACTCTGTTGCTGATCTATAGGTTTCTTCTCATGATAGCATAAGACTGAGAAGAGCTTCCATGCTTTCTTCATACTCAGTGTTTTGGTGCTATATTGGTTTACTTTCGAGAGGTCAACTTCATTCTCTGATAATAAAAATTCTGCAGTATGTAGTGTTCTCTAGGTAAGCTGACCATACTCCTTGAAACGATTCTGCTTCCTAGTGTACTATCCTTGTTGGTATAAATAAATATACAACTGAGAAAAAATATTGCTGGTTCCTTAGGTGTGCAGTCATAAACTTTTCTAGATATTGCCAAATTGCTTTCCACAGTAAAGATGAGCTAGAGTTCCTAGTGTTCAGCATCTCTGCAAATGCATAGTACTGTTGGACTTTTAAATTGTGACCAGTTGACTGAATGGTATCTAGTGTAGTTAATTCAATAGATATTTAAGTACCCATTGTTTCAGCTATTGGCTTAGAGGCTGGGCATAGAGTGGTGAACAGAACAGATATAAACACTTGCCTCACAGAGTTGACTTTCTAGAGGGTAGAGATAAACAAGAAGAATATATAAAATGTTAAATGCTGTAATTGCTTAGAAGAGAAATAAAATGAGGAAGGGCAGTTACCAGTTTTAGAAGTAGCCTGGGGTCTTACTGAGAAGATAACATTTGAGCAAAGATCTGAGGAGAGTGAGGGAGCAAGTGAGGATATCTGTGGGAAAAGTGTCGCAGGTAAAGGGAATAGCAAGCTCAAAGGCTTTGAGATTAGGAGGATAGGGAATCGCATGGAAGGCCAGTGTGGCCGAAGCAAAGTGAGCAAGTATGCGATGGGGTCGGAAAGGCATTGTCCAGCCAGGTCGCATAGTATTGTAGGTCATTGTAAAGATGTTTTCTTTTGTTCTGAGTGAGATGAAAAACCAGTGGAGGGTTTGAAGAGAAGAGTGATATAATTTTACTCCTGTGTTAACAGGATCATTCTGCTGTGTTGGAAGGAACTGAAGACTGGCAAGAGGGGAGCAGGTAGACTAGTTAGGAAGCCACTGCTACTACTGATAGCAGATAGACTAGTTAGGAAGCTACTAATAATAATCCAGGTGGGCAGTGGTGGTGGTTGCTGGGTCCAGAGGAGAGCAGTGGAGGTGGTGAAAAGTGCCTGGGTTCTAGATCTATGTAGAGGGAAGAGCAGAGAACACTTGCAAATATTGGGTATGAGATAAAAAGATATGTAAGGATGACACTAGGTTTTTGGTCTGAACAGCCAGAAGAAGGGAGTTGCCCTTAACTGAGGTGTGTAAGTTATAGGAGGTACTCAGTGTTGCATGTATTAAAATTGAGATGTCACTTAGATACCTGCTGCAGTCAGAATTCCTTAAGAAATGGCTGGCACACTCAATATAATTGAACATTTTTTTTCTTTTTTTTTGAGACGGAGTCTCGCTCTGTTGCCCAGGCTAGAGTGCAGTGGCGCAATCTCGGCGCCCTGCAAGCTCTGCCTCCCGGGTTTACGCCATTCTCCTGCCTCAGCCTCCCGAGTAGCTGGGACTACAGGCACCCGCCACGCGCCTGGCTACTTTTTGTATTTTTAGTAGAGACGTGGTTTCACCATGTTAGCCAGGATGATCTCAATCTCCTGATCTTGTGATCCGCCCGTCTCGGCCTCCCAAAGTACTGGGATTACAGGCACGAGCCACTGCGCCCGGCCAATTGAACATTTTGGCAAAGGAATAATTTACAAAGGTATGTGCAGAGTATAATGAAAGCACTGAGGTAGTGCTGAGTTGAGAGGGAAATAGCAGCAGAGATGGTACCACCCTAGTTACTGGAAATTTGAAGAGAGTCATAGAGAGTTGGCCTTGGGAGGAATCACCTTCAGTGAGGGGACTCAGCCAGTGAAGATGACCCCACACTGAGAGAGTCAGAGGAATAAACATTCTCTTCCTGTCTCTGCCAAGGCTTCCATAAGCCTAACCTACTGGAAGCCAGAAGACAAGGGAAGTTGTAGTCCATACTGGTCAACCTTCTAGGGCAGAACAGGATGGAGAAGGGTGGGGGATAAATCTGCATTGGCACATGGAAGAGACCCAGCACAACATCTAATAGGCGGCATGGAGCAGGCTGCTGGAAAGAGGAATGTGGGATTCAGGATCCAGGCCTGGGCTGGCAATAATACATTTGGGTGATGCCAGCCTATAGATGACATTTAAAGTCATGAGAATGTATGAGATGACCAGGGGAGTTATTACCTAGAGAAGTACTGATTCCCAGGGACCACAGCGTCTACAGTTTAGGGTAAAGAGAAGAAAACAGCAAAGGAGACTGAGCATGAGTGGTAGAAGAAAGAACCAGGAGAGTGTAGTGTCTTTAAGTGTTTTGAAGCAGGAGGAGAGATCTGTATCAAATGCAGTTGATGACAATGAAGAATTGACTGTTAAATTTAACAACAGGAAGGTTACTGGTGATCTTCATAAGTGCAATTTTGTTGCAGTGGTGGGATAAATTTTCTTGACTTTAAAAAGAATGTGGGAGGAGACGTTTGAGACAAAAGGTATAAATGACTTAATTTTAAGGAGTTTTGTTATAAAGGAAAGGAGAATAATGGGCTGGTGGGAGAAGGGGGTCAGCACTTTCTCATTTTTTCTTTTTCTGGCATTTCTTTTGTAGCGACAGGGTCTTGTTATGTTGCTTAGGCTGGTCTCGAACTCCTGGGCTCAAACAATCCTGCCTTGGCCTCCCAAAGTCCTGGGATTACAGATGTCAGCCACTGTGCTTGGCCAGTTAAGACATTTTTTAAAGGTGGGAGAAATAACTACATGTTTACTTGATGATAGATCCAGAAAAGAGGACGAAAATAATATGGGGCGGGGTGAGTATTCCTGGATCTATGTTCTTTAGTAGATTATGAGCTTAATAGGATCTATTGTGTAGGTGGAGGGATGGCCCATTGCTGGGGCTTCGGCAGTTTTCCAACTGTAATTGGAGAAAAGGCAGAATATATGGGCATAGATATGTGTAGATGGGTAGATGTCATGGGGGCTTGAGGAAGCGGTCTAAGAAAACCGTGGATAAGTGTTGTGGAGGAGGTACTGGAAGTAGAAGGTGAGAAATAGTTGTTGAGGAAGTGGGAAAATATAGTTTCCTATTTTCCAAATAGGAAAATGCAGTATAGATGTTGGGTGACAATAGGGGCCCACATGAAGTTAGTATTCATAAATTTTAGGTGAGAACAGGTATACTTTTCCTTGACTCATATTGTGCTGTATGGGTGCAGGCCCAGAAAGACCGGACGGAAGGGTAGGACTTAATATGATTATAGTTTAGCAGAGCAAATGCAATGAAATGAGAGAGAGAAAAGGAGATGATTATTAGAATGATTGACACGAATTTAAGTGGGATAAGGAAATAAGTGAAGATATGGGGAAGATGGGGGCAGTAAAAAGATCGTGGGATCACAGGACTACAGATTATTCTGGGCAGAAGGATTATTGACCTTCTTGAGAAAGTGTGAGTTGGAGAGGTGGGAAGTGGTGGCTGTAGATTAGAATGTTTCACGTTGAGATTTGGTGGGGCAGGGGGTTGCAGATGATGGTAACGATAGAGTCTTATATAAAAATATGGGCGTGCCTGGCTGTGAGATGGTATGGAGACCTCATCCTTGGAGGTTTTAGTTTACATTTCCTTAGTTGTTGCTGACATTGAACATCTTTGCATTTGTGGTGCTTGCTTTCTTTGTGAACTGCTTACTCACATTCTTTGACCATTTGGCTATTTTGTTTCTTATTGATTTGTGGGTTAAAAAAGATGTAGTCTTGACACTTATCTTTTGATATTTGTGTTGGCAGGTGTCTCCTGATATGAGATTCACTTCTATAGTGGTGCCCTTCAGTGCATTGTTTTAAATTTTAGTTGAATTTATCAATTTTCTATCCTACTGTTCATGCTGTTTTATGCCTTGAGAAATCCATCTTTCCCCCAAGGTTAAAGATGTTCTCCTATATTTTCTCCTAAAAGTTCTAATTTAGCTTTTTTTTCCTGAAGAGTGTTACATTTTATTGTTTGCTACATTCTCGTACCATGGTTTTCAGCTCCATCGGGTAATTTAAGGTCTTCTCTATGCTGTTTATTCTAGTTAGCCATTCGTCTAATCTTTTTTCAAGCTTTTTAGCTTCCTTGTGATGGGTTAGAACATCCTCCTTTAGCTCAGAGAAGTTTCTTATTACCAGCCTTCCGAAGCCTACTTCTGTCAGCTCGTCAAAGTCATTCTCTGTCCAGCTTTGTTCCGTTGCTGGCAAGGAGCTGCGATCCTTTGAAGAAGAAGGGGCGCTCTGGTTCTTAGAATTTTCAGCTTTTCTGCTCTGGTTTCTCCCCATCTTTGTGGTTTTATCTACCTTTGGTCTTTGATGTTGGTGACCTACAGATGGGGTTTTGGTGTGGATGTCCTTTTTGTTAATGTTGATACTAGTCCTTTCTGTTTGTTAGTTTTCCTTCTAAGAGGTCCCTCAGCTGCTCAGCTGCAGGTCTGTTGGAGTTTGCTGGAGGTCCACTCCAGACCATGTTTGCCTGGGTTATCACCAGCAGAGGCTGCAGAACAGCAAATATTGCAGAACAGCAAATATTGCTGCCTGATTCTTCCTCTGGAAGCTTCATCTCAGAGGGGTACCCACCTGTATGAGGTGTCTGTCGGCCCCCACTGGGAGGCGTCTCACAGTCAGGCTACACGGGGGTCAGGGACCCACTTGAGGAGTCAGTCTATCCATTCTCAGAGCTCAAACACCGTGCTTGGAGAACCACACCTCTCTTCAGAGCTGTCAGACAGGGACATTTAAGTCTGCAGAAGTTTCTGCTGCTGTTTGTTCAGCTATACCCTGCCCCCAGGGGTGGGGTCTACAGAGGCAGCAAGCCTTTCAGAGCTGTGGTGGCTTCCGCCCAATATGAACTCCTCCAGCCACCATGTTTACCTACTCAAGCCTCAGCAATGGCGGACGCCCCTCCCCCTGCCAGGCTGCTGTCTCGCAGGTCTGTCTCAGACTGCTGTGCTGGCAGTAAGTAACGCTCCATGGGTGTGGGACCTACCAAGTCAGGCGCAGGATATAATCTCCTGGTGTGCCGTTTGCTAAGACTGTTGGAAAAGTGCAGTATTTGGTTGGGAGTGTCCCGATTTTCCAGGTATAGTCTGCCACGGCTTCCCTTGGCTAGGAAAGGGAAATCCCCTGACCCCTTGCACTTCCGGGGGTAAGGTGATGTCCCCACCTGCTTCAGCTCGCCCTCTGTGGGCTGCATCCACTGTCCAAGCAGTCCCAATGAGATGAACCAGGTATCTCAGTTGGAAATGCAGAAATCACCATCTTTGTGTCAGTCATGCTAGGAGCTGCAGCAGCATTTTAAAAACTTAAATGATATAATGACCTGCAATTTGGAGTGGTCTGAAGCATCTGATTCATTTAATCATTTCAGTAACTTCAAAAAATGTCTTGAGATGGTGAGATTCTTCACACGCTCTGCACAGTTCACAGACGGGGAATCCTCTACTCCCTGGAGAGACCGGGGTCAGCGATGGGACTGAGCAGGAGCTGGGTCACAAAATCGTTTGCTACATTCTTTTGCAACCATTTTAGATTGCTGGAGTGAGGTAGCATAATTACCATGTACTTCAGTCTTCTAAACAGTATATACCCTTTTGGTTTCCATTTTCTATGTTTCTTTATGAGTATATAATTTCTCTATTATGCACCAAAGTAGTGAAATTAGGAGCAATTTATCAACCTTGAAAATTTTGATTTTTGATATTGAACATTGAAGTTTGGCCTGTGATGTGATAGTTTTCTTTTGACAGTGTGGTTTAGTGTAAGGAATACAGGCCACCAACTCAAAGAAATGTGGATTTGAATCTACTTCTGTCATGACTCTGTCTACCCTTGGGCAATACTGTTTTTCCACGTAGGAAGAGCAAGAATAGAAGTAACAGTGCTTGATTTAATGATGCCAGCATCTTATCTTAAATTTACCACGGATTTTAGTTCTGCTTAATATGTAAACATGGTACCTACTTTTAGTATTTATTGAATTTTTTTGCTAATAGAACCTTAGTTATCTGTATTCCGTGAAGTCAAAGTCTAATTTCTTTGTTCCTTGAATGCTAGACATAAATAGCATTGGTTGTCAACAGAATTTATTTGTATTTTTCTGAGAAATTAAAAGTTCTTGGGTATAATATCATTGATTGTTGAGTCATTTATTGAATATAAGTGTGGTTCTGAGTCTCAAAGAATTTAAAAGTCAGTGGTCTTAGGTCAAGTAATAAAAATAAGTCTTTCCCCCCTTTCCCTTACTTGTACTTGTTCCCATCTATCATTGTTCATCTGTTTTTCTCTTCTATCTCAGTGTTTGTTTGCCACGTGCCCTGAAGGATGGCCACTGTCATCACAGTGAGATGTAATCCAGATTTGGTTTCTCAGACAAAGGCTCTATGCTTTGCTTGCTTGCTTTCTCTTTCTTTCTATCTTTCTCTTTCTCTCTCTCTCTCTCTCTCTCTCTCTCTCTCTCTCTCTCTCTCTTTCTTTCTTTCTTATCTTTTCTAACAAAAATAATTTCAACTTTTATTCTGGATTCAGGGAGTACATGTTCAGGTTTGTTATGTGGGTATATTGCAGGATGCTGATGCAGAGGTTTGGGATACAATGGATCCTGTCACCCAGGTACTGAGCATAGTACTTAATAGTTTTTCAACCCTTGCCCACTCTCTCTCCCCTCTCTAGGAGTTCTCAATGTTCATTGTTGCCATCTTTATGTCCATAGTACCCAGTGTTTCGCTTCCACTTGTAAGTGAGCAGGTGCAGTCTTTGGTGTTCTGTGCTGGTGTTAGTTTGCTTAGGCTAATGGCCTCCGGCTGCACCCATGTTGCTGCAAAGGATATGATTATCGCCACATCGTGTTCCGAGATGTGTAGGTGGCACATTTTCTGTATCCAGCGCACTACTGGTGAGCACTGAGGTTGATTCCATGTCTTTGCTATTGTGAAAAGCGCTGCAACGAACATACAATTGCATATGTCTTCTTGGTAGAAAGATTTCTTTTCTTTTGGATAATACCCAGTAATGGGATTGCTAGGTCGAATGGTAGTTCTGTTTTCAGTTCTTCGAGAAACCTCCAAACAGCCTTCTACAGTGGCTGAACTAATTTCCATTCCTAACAACAGTATGTAAGCATTCCCTTTTCTCCACAGCCTCATCAGCATCTGTTTCTTTCTTTCTTTCTTTCTTTCTTTCTTTCTTTCTTTCTTTCTTTCTTTCTTTCTTTCTTTCTTTCTTTCCTTCTTTCTTTCATATGTTAGTAATAGCCATTCTGCGTGATGTGACATGATATCTCATTGTGGTTTTGATTTGCATTTCTCAGATAGTGATATTGGGCATTTTTTTATATGTTAGTTGGCTACTTGTATGTCATCTATTGAGAAGTGTTTCTTCATGTCTTTTGCCCATTTTAAAATGGCGTTTTTTTTACTTGTTCAGCTGTTGAAATTCCTTATAGATTATTAGACCTTTGTCAGATTACATAGTTTGCAAATATTTTCTCTCATTCTATAGGTTGCCTGTTTATACTGTTGATAGTTTTTTTTTTTTTTTTTTTTGCTGAGCAGAAACTCTTTAGTTTAATTAGGTCTCACCTGTCAATTTTTGGTTTTGTTGCAATCGCTTTTGAGGACTTAAGGACTCAAAAGTTTTCCCTTGGTATCCAAGAGGGATGGTTTCAGGACACCTGTGGATACCAAAATCTAGGAATGCTCAAGTCTCTGATATAAAATGGCACATATTTTAGTATAACCTATGCAAAAAGTATAGATATCTTCCCTTATATACTTTAAATTATCTTTTTTTTTTTT
>NW_016818762.1:416438-418477 GCF_001698545.2 Rhinopithecus bieti
CCACCTCGCCCGGCTAGTTTTTTGTATTTTTAGTAGAGACGGGGTTTCACCATGTTAGCCAGGATGGTCTCGATCTCCTGACCTCGTGATCCACCCGTCTCGGCCTCCCAAAGTGCTGGGATTACAGGCTTGAGCCACCGCGCCCGGCCTACTTTAAATTATCTTTAAATCACTTATAATATCTAATGCAATGTAAGTGCTATGTAAAGTTATACTGTAATATTTTTTATTCGTATTTTTATTGTTGTATTGTTATTTTAAATTGATTTTCTTTATTCATTTATTTTTAGAGAGACAGGGTCTTCATCTGTCACCCAGGCTGGAGTGCAGTGGCATGATCATAGCTCACTGCAGCCTCGACCTCCTGGGCTCAAGCAATCCTCCTGCCCCAGCCTCCTTAGTAGTTAGGACTATAGATGTGTGCCACCCACGCCTGGCTGATTTCTTCATTTTTTTGTAGAGACAGGAGCTTGCTATGTTGCCCAGGCTGGTCTTGAACTCCTGGTCTCAAGTGATCCTCCCACTTTGGCCTCCGAAAGTGCTGAGATTACAGGTGTGAACCACTGTGCCTGGCCAGTATTGTTATTTTTTATTTTTATTTTTTAAATTTTTGATCTGTGGTTGGTTAAGTCCACCAATAAGTAGGGTTGCCTGTATGTTATTTTTTCTTCCCAAATTAGATGGACCTCTGGTCCAACTCTCAGATGTTATTTGGAAGATAGGCCTTTATCTAAGAGTAGAGAATATAGACCTTTATCTAAGAGTAGAGAATGCAGCTTAACATATATTCTCTAAGTAGATTTCCATTGTAACGGTGAATTTTTGAAGACTGGTAATTAAAAAGTGATTTCTATTTCACACACAGTGTATGTATATGTTGATGCTCACTTTGGAAGATAGTTTGCCATTTTCTGATAAAACTGAAGATCTAGCACTTTCAGCCTTAAAGGATACTCTAGAGCAGAGGTCCCCAACCTTTTTGGCACCAGGGACCGGTTTTGTAGAAGACAGTTTTTCCACAGACTGGGGTGGGGATGATGGTTTCAGGGTGATTCAAGCACGTTACATTTATTGTGTGCTTTATTTCTATTATTATTACATTGTGATATATGGTGAAATAATTATACAGCTCACCATAATGTAGAATCAATGGGAGTCCTAAGCTTGTTTTCTTGCAACTGGACGGTCCCATCTGGGAATGATGGGAGACAGTGACAAATGATCAGGAATTAGAGTCTCATAAGGAGCTTGCGTGCAACCTGGATCCTTCGCATGCGCAGTTCACAATAGGGTTTGGCTCCTATGAGAATCTAATGCTGCTGCTGATCTGACAGGAGGCGGGGCTCAGGCCATAATGCAAGCAGTGGGGAGTGGCTGTAAATAGAGAAGAATCTTCGCTCACTTGCCCACCGCTCGCCTCCTGCTATGCAGCCCGGTTCCTAACAGGCCACAGATCGGTACTGATCCATGGTCTGGGGGATGGGGACCCCCTGCTCTAGAGAAACTCTAGCACGAATATTCACAGCTGTATGTTCAGAAGTGCCTCGGAAGCAACACAAATATTCATTAACAGTGGAGTGAATACTTAAATAAGTGGATGAATCTTTTCAACATAGCATGAAGTAAAAGAAACATGCCCACAGGATTCTTTAGTATGATTCTATTTATGTAAAGTTCAAACACAAGAAAAAAACCCCATTTTTTAGGGATGTGTATTTAAATACTGAAGTGTGGCCGGGCGCGGTGGCTCAAGCCTGTAATCCCAGCACTTTGGGAGGCCGAGACGGGCGGATCATGAGGTCAGGAGATCGAGACCATCCTGGCTAACACGGTGAAACCCCGTCTCTACTAAAATACAAAAAACTAGCCGGGCGAGGTGGCGGGCGCCTGTAGTCCCAGCTACTTGGAAGGCTGAGGCAGGAGAATGGCGTGAACCCGGGAGGCGGAGCTTGCAGTGAGGCTGAGATCCGGCCACTGCACTCCAGCCCCGGTGACACAGCGAGACTCCGTCTCAAAAAATAAATAAATAAATAAATAAA
>NW_016818762.1:419506-456128 GCF_001698545.2 Rhinopithecus bieti
CCTTTCCTTATAGCTGAATATTGAATATTGAGCCTAATTTGATTTTCTTTTGAAAGCCTTCAAAAAATACGAGCAGAATTTGTGTGCTAAACTGCTAGTCTCCAGCGCCATTTTGTGTTTTCTGTTGTTTTGAGGCAATTGTTTGTTTTTACTGGTCCAGCTGCATCATTTTCATCATCCTGAACTTTCATTTTCCTGCCCTGAAGTTGTACATTTCCTTTAGCAGATCCAGCCTAGGCAGCTTTATTTCCCTTTCCTTTTCCTTTAAGTCTATGACCTTTTGAGTCTCATTTGTTTAGGGATTCTTGGTGATTTTACATGAGTTTTTTTCAGTGTTTCTTTTTCTACCTTTCTGTCTAGTACTTTCCACATCGCTTCCTTGTTTCTTAGTCATAGGTTACAATTACTGGCTGCTTCTGCTTTATTTAGTATTTCTTTAGCTTTTTTCTTAAATAGAAGTAATCTCTCTTTTGCTCTACTACTAAAGTGTATCCATTTTCTTTCCCCATGATTTGAGAAAAGGATATGTGGGTGCTTTCTACAGGTCAGATTACCTAAGTCACCCCAAAATTTCAGCAAACATCCAATCTAGACATTTCATTTGAGCATCCTCAGCACTTTTTTTTTTTTTAAGTTAATTTTTGTGGGTCCATAGTATGTATATGTATTTACTGGGTGTATGGGATATTTTGGTACAGGTGTACAATGCGTAATAATCACATCATGGAAAATGGGGTGTCCATCCTCTCAGGCATTTTATGCTTTGCAGTACTTCCATTTTTCCTCTTGCTCTTGCTTCGCTCTGAATTTAGTGTATACTTTGTTTTGCTTCATTCTTTTTTTGCAAAATAATTCTCCTGGAAAAGTATTAGAAAGTCTGTGTTTTTATACCAGGGTTCAGGGCTGGGGTCTCTATAAACTTTTTATTGGATTTAATAGTATCAGACACTGCAAATGTTGATTGCTTAAATGCTTTGTGTAATGTTTTTCTCATTTGAATATTTAGTCCTTGACCTTTGTCTTCTAATCTTTAAAAGATTAGACATAAAAGAATTATGTCATCAGAGGTTGCATCCATTGGGAAGCCTTTCATATGAATGGATCTGGTTTTACATCATTTTTTTCTATACTCATCAGTTGCCAGAGAGACATTTTGTACTAATCAGAGGGAGGTTTGTTTGGAAATCTTCTGATTTTAGTTTTATCTGTATTTTCATTAGTTCTGCCTTTGATTTGTTCAGTGCTACTATTATATTAAAATTTGTTGTTAGGTAATTTAACCTGTTGAATTTTGTTATTTCCAGAGGTATCCAGCTTTCATCCAATTTAGTCTGTTCCTTTAAAAAATTTGTCTTATGGCAAATTAAAGTCATCAAAAGAATACTTGATTTGATGGTGGTAGGTTTCAGTCCCCCAAGCAGCCATTGTTTTCACTATCACCATTTTTGGCTGCTGTGGTTATCTTTCTGGTCCCAGGCCCCCAGAGCCGAGCCATAGGATCACTAGCAGAGACTGTACTCTCAAGTTCACATGAAGAACTGGATGTTTATTTTTATTATTAGATAATTTAAACTAGTTATACTGGACATAGCTTAATGAGAGAACATTAGTGAATCTTTTTTGAGTTTAACTTGTATTCCAGATACTCTTCTGGTTACTAAATGACTTGTATTCCAGTTACTCTTCAGTTAGACAACTGGCTGCATCATCAGATCATCTGGGTACTACCTTGTATTTTTTTTTCAGACAGGGTCTCACTCTCTCGCCCATGCTGGAGGGCAGTGGCATGATCTTGGCGGCTCACTGCCACCTCCGCCTCCCAGGTTCAAGCAATTCTCCTGCCTTAGCCTCCTGAGTAGCTGGGACTATAGGCGTGCACCACAACACCTGGCTAATTTTGTTTGTTTGTTTGTTTGTTTGTTTGTTTGTTTTTTGAGACGGAGTCTCACCCTGTTGCCCAGGCTGGATTGTAATGGTGCAATCTCGGCTCACTGCAACCCTCTGCCCTCCGGGTTCAAGTGATTCTCCTGCCTCAGTCTCCCGAGTAGCTGGGATGACAGGCGCCCACCACCACGCCTGGCTAATTTTGTGTATTTTTAGTAGAGATGGGGTTTCACCATGTTGGCCAGGCTGGTCTCAACTCCTGACCTCAAGTGATCCTCCTGCTTTGGCCTCCCAAAGTGCTGGGATTAGAGGTGTGAGCCACTGCGCCCAGCCTCATCTGGGTGCCACGTTCTAATACCACCTAGCGTATCCCTCTCAAGTGCTGTTGTCTCTTCTTCGTATGATTATCTTTTTTTTTCTTTTTTATTACACTTTAAGTTCTAGGGTACATGTGCACAACGGGCAGGTTTGTTACTGTTACATATGTATACCTGTGCAGTTGGTGTGCTGCACCCATCAACTCATCAATTTACATTAGTATACTCTCCTAATGCTATCCCTCTTACCCACCCACACAGCCCCAGTGTGTGATGTTCCCCCTCTCCCGAGTCCAAGTATCTATTGTTCAGTTCCCACCTATGGTGAGACATGGGTGTTTGGTTTTCTGTCTTGCCGATAGTTTGCTGAGAATGATGGTTTCCAGCCTGCATCCATGTCTACAAGGACACGACTCATCCTTTTTTTATGGTGCATTAGTATTCCATGGTGTATATGTGCCACATTTTCTTAATCCAGTCTGTCATTGATGGTGTATGATTATCTTATGGACTCATAACTCTCCTTAAAAAAATTAAGATTATTTTAGGTGGGTTTTTGGAAGGAGAGCAAATAAGTGCTTCTGATCAATGTCATATTTAATTGGAGTTGATGAATTCTCTTTACTTGCTCTAGAAAGATAATAAAAGGTTATTTTTGATAAAGTCCTTAAAATCAGGGTAGAACCTCTTCTAAAAACACATGAAACATGAATTCACAGACTATGAAAAGGGACAGCTGTAGCATTAGTATTGTGGTAGGAAAGGCATCTTTTCAGTAGCGTACCTGAGGTGTAGTATATGTGTTTAGGTTTAGGTAGTAGAACAGAAGGAACACTTGGTGGGTGTCAGGGGATCTTAGTTTTGGTTTTGGTTGTCTTAGAACCTTTTTTAACTCCAAACAAAACCAAATGTTAGAAATAATACCTCATTGCTTCAATCTAGGGATAGTTGTGAAGATCATGTGGAATTATTTTACAAATTATAAAGTTCTATACAAAAGCTAAGAATTACTTTGTAGGTGAAGAGAAGCAAATTGTTGGGTTGGAATATACTGTGGGTCACATTTAAAATTAGGTCATTAACATGGGGCTGTCATTAGAATATCCAAGCATGGTACTAACATATATATGTAATTAGAAAAATAAAACAAATAACCATTAACTCATTTTCTCTTTTATTTAGCTTTGTGTGTGTGTGTGTGATTTGTTCAACTATTTTAACTTCTGCAACTATAGAGGTGATACAGGGAACTTGAAAGATGATTAAAAATAAGAAAAACAGGATGTATGATGAAAGGTTTAGGATGCTAAGCAAAAGAAGTCTGAGAAATGGTTTAATAATTTGTGTTTTCCAAGCTGTAAAGACAAAGGAAAAAAATCAAATCTACTTAAACTAAAATGCAGGGGATTTAGATTAGCCGTTTGTGTTATGAGTGTTAACTGGGCATCCAAGGGAGAGTTGGGAAATCACCTTTACTGAAAAACTTTCAAAATGGGTTTGGTTTCATTTAATGGAAATGGGTTCAACAATGGTCCTTCTAGCTGCATGGGATAGAGTAAGGTTATTTATTAAGGAGTTTTTTCAACCCTATAATTCTGTTCTCTTGGCTTTTAATTTTGTGATAATTCTACAGTGTTTTTTACCTGTGTGTTAAGCGAGCACACTCTGTCCTCAGTAGGGTTAGGCTTAATAAATAGGCATGGCGTGTGTGTGTAAATGAGCCCTGTGGCCACTAGTGACCCTGCAGCCGCAGGTGACCTTAAGCTAACAAGCTGATGGTGGTCGTCAGTGCTGTCATTTCCTGAAACCTACCAGGTACAGGCTCTGTGTGAGATGTGTTACATGGGCACTTTCTCCATTTCATTAAATCCTAACTTTAACCTAACAGGGTAGATTTCATTATCTCTCTTCTATACATGTTGAAACTAAGCCTTAGAAATAAAGTTCAACAATTTGTACAAAATTCTCATATCTCTTAGGTAGCAGAATCAGGACTCAATCTTAAGTATGCCTGACTTCAAAGTTGGAATTTTTTGCACTTGATACTATTCATTAAAATGGAAATATATAGTTGATTATCTGAAACTAAAAAAAAAAAAAAATCTATGTTTTTATATATCACTGTCTAAGATACACATTTTTTGTTCGTTTCTGCAAAAAAAGAAGCTGTGTTGTTTACACTTGGTCTGCAGCTTCAGGGAGGGTTTGTGGTTGGTTAAGAAGCTGCCTTTGGACTGGAGGCAGACATCTGGACAGAAGCCCCAAGGCTTGGGAGCTGCAGCCAGGCCTCAGGGCACTGCACTGCGAGGCTCCCAGTCGTGTGGGAGGGTGAGTCTTTTGGCCTATGGAAGTTGGTCTGGTGGTTTTCCTTCTTGATGCATTTCACCTCCTTGTGTAGACAGTCACAGAGAATGCGGGTCTGTGTGGCCATAATGCAGGGCATGCAGACCTAGCAGGACCTGGTTAGGGTTTACTCTGGGGCCAGGACAGCTTCCTTGGTATCCAGGGTGTGACCCCACCCATCTTGGGCATGCAGCGCTGATTATGAATCTTGTAGGCATGCTTGGCATGCTTGTTTGCCAGCTTGTAGCAGAAGTGGTTCCTGCCTTCTGGGGCCACACTGTTGCAGTTGAAACAAAAGCCCAAAGAGAGAACGAGAGAGATAAGTAGAGGAGGCCCACAGATACAGGTGGACCAAGCAGCTGGCAGCAGCCTTGACCTCAGTAGAATAATTCTGGTAGATTTGGGAACTCATGTTGGTTGGAGATAAAAGCCATTGTTAGCTGGTCTGAGAAGAAGGGGATAGGCAAGGAGATGGTCCCAGAGGCTGCAGCTGGAGAGGAGAGTGGAGCGTAATGCGAGACTGGAGTAGGGGAAGACTGTGAGTCTGTGGGTATATTCCATCCTAACACTGTGGAGGCAAGACACTGCCTGGTGGCTGTCCATTGGTTTTCTCTTTTCTTTTCCTTGCCTTTCCCCTTCCCTTCCCCTTTTGTTAAATAAAAAGCAAGCCAGCATAATAAATGAATTTGATCTTAGTTTATCAAGTGAAAAAACCTTCAAATGTACCTTTTCCAAATGAAAGGTGACATGTACAAAAGAATAAAGCACACGTGGGATGCTGCATTGTACATTCTTAGTCACTGTCATGTGTGGAGTGGGATGGAAAGAATATCCTCACATGATTTGTTGTGAGAATACTACATTGGTCTCAGAATTTTCAGTGACCTGAGAATGGAATGAATGCTAATGAATTATGAATATATACTGTTTAATTTAGTGGCATTGAGTGGTGAGGATGTCAACATACTGCGTTTCATAACCTGTGGTGAGAATTCCTCTTGGAAAAGTAAATCTATATTTTATCTGTTTATTTAGCACTTGAAAAGAACCTGGGCTGGGCGCGGTGGCTCACACCTGTAATCCCAACACTTCGGGAGGCCAAGGTGGGCAGATCACAAGGTCAGGAGATTGAGACCATCCTGGCTAACACAGTGAAACCCCGTCTCTACTAAAAATACAAAAATTAGCTGGGTGTGGTGGTGGGTGCCTGTAGTCCCAGCTACTCGGGAGGCTGAGGCAGGAGAATCGCTTGAACCTGGGGGGCGGAGGTTGCAGTGAGCCAAGATCGTGCCACTGCACTCCAGCCTGAGCGACAAAGCGAGACTCCATCTCAAAACAACAACAACAACAAAACGAACCTGATATAGAGCCTTATGGTCATGATCTCTCATATCCTGTGTATTGCACATGAAGGGAAATATTGTCTTTAATAATGGTACTGCTGGTTTTTTAAAATCATGAAGTTTCAGAAAGCTTGCTTTCTTCACCTCTTACTTTCTAGCTGAGTAGATACTTAATGTCGTTTTATATTTACCTTTAAAATTCTGTAGTTGTGGAGTCTTCTGCCTTGTGTTTATAAAGAGTTTGTAAAAATTTACAGTGAACTGTGGGGTTTTCATGAATAACCCGGAGAAACAAAAATCAACTAATAGAATCCTAAATTTGTTATGTCATCATGACTTTCTCCCTGCATGGGGGAATGCTGTGTGAGTCAGATTTGTCAGAGAGATATCAGGCACCTGGAATTTCTGGCATTCTGCCGTTGAGAGAATCATGAACCTTTCAGTATTAGAGAAGAATCCTTAGAGATAGTTCTTTCACTGAACATTTCTTGAACTTCTATTTTTGAACATTTCCTAGAAATTAATAGAATGAAGCTTAAAAAGATTAAATGACTGTGTACATGGTCACAGAATTGGGAACAGTAGTCTTTGGCTTCAAACTTAAGGTTTCTAGCTTATAGGTACTTATTTACCAAACACTAAGGAATCAGGTGTATCATGCACCATGCCAAGTGCTGAGGGTACAGAAATGCCTGTCACACACTGCCCATCTTTCAGAATATTGTTGGGAGAGCTGAAGTGCAGTGGCCCAGACTGCTCCTGGTGGGTATGTCAAGAATGCAAGGCTCTGACTGCTCCTTCTCTGTATTTCTCACAGTTGTGTTTTCAGCAAGCAACCCTGAGGGATGACGTAATATCCCCCCCAGGTTGCTTCCACTTGCCCAAGGAACTTACTCACTCACTGAAAGGAACACTGAGCTGAGGGCATGCACTCAGCTCAGTGTTCCTTTCTGATCACAAAGGAACACTCAGCTCAGTGTTCCTTCCTTGTAACAAAGCCCACAGCATGTACAGGACTCTTTGAATTACCACTCTGAGACGGGGGTGATGAGGAACCAACAAAAATTAACATGAGGTTTGACTACTGCTTTTGCCAGAGACACCTTTGTCTCTGGCCCAGGTGTCTCGTGTCTTCTGCTAGCATCCATGAAACAGTAACAGGCTAACCTATCAGCTTACAGATAGGGTGGAATCTCAGACCCTGCATAGTTATTGGCAGATATCTCTTGTGAGGTGATTTAGATATGAGGAAACCAACAAATACAGTTCAGTGTGGCAGGTACAGAGTGCTGTGGGATAACCCAGGGAAGGTACCCAGTTCATCTGGTCAGGGTCAGGGAGGCTTTTCTGATTCCACTGCTCTCGAGGTAAAGATATTGGTGGGTTCATCTATTGAGGGGAGATCTTTTCATTGTTAGCGTATGACACAGGACATGTCACATGGTTCATGATGACAGAGCTTGCTGAATGAGTGAGTGAACTGTTATTTGTGGTTATTGGGTGTGATTTACTGCATCAAAGGTTCCTTATGTTTGCTATTAAAGTTTGTCTCATTTTTAAAGACCAAAGTCCTGGGAACATGCTTGTTCTTCAATGAAAAGCAACTCATGTAGAAACCTACCATGAATAGGCCAGGTGCGGAGGCTCATACCTGTAATCCCAGCACTTTGGGAGGCCAAGACGGGTGGATCACCTGAGGTCAGGAGCTCGAGACCAGCGTGACCAACAGGGAGAAACCCTGTCTCTACCGAAAATACAAAATTAGCCAGGTGTGGTGGAGCATGCCTGTAATCCCAGCTACTCGGGAGGCTGAGGCAGGAGAGAATCACTTGAACCAGGGAGGTGGAGGTTGCAGTGAGTGGAGATCTCGCCATTGCACTCCAGCCTGGGCAACAAGAGTGAAACTCCGTCTCAAAAAAAAAAAAAAAAAAACCAAAAAACGAAAAACAAACAAAAAACCTACCATGAATCTATTCTAACAGGTGAGGAAAGTGGTTGAGTTTGTAGAATATCTTGTATGTAGATTAACTTAATACTAAATGACATTATGGTCTAATTACTTACTTTGTAAACTTTTATTTTCTAATACTTTTAGATTTTCAGAAGAGTTACAAAGATAATACAGCGAGTTTCCATGTACCTTCTACCCAGCTTCCCCTAATATTACTATTTTATATAACCATGATATCTTTATCAAAACGAAGAAATTAACATTGGTGTACCACAGACTGTATTTGCCTTTCTCCAGCTTTTTCCACTCATGTCCTTTTTTTCTTCTAACTCAGGATACCCCATTGCATTTATTCTTTGTATTTCCTTAGTCTCTTCTTATTTGTGACAGTTTCTCAGTCTTTTCTGAACTTGACACTTTTGAAGAGTAGACCATATTGTAGAATGTCCCTTAATTTGGGTTTTTTTTTATTTTATTTTATTTTCATGATGAGGCTGAGTTGATGGATTCTGGGGGAGAATACCCTAAGACGATGTACCTTTCTTGTTGGATCATGTCAGTGAACACAAAATATTTATAGGACTTACTGCTGATGATGTTAACTCTGATCACGTAGTTACCTCTTAGTTACCACTTAGAAACCTCTGTTAGGTTTCTCCCTGTAAACTTCCTGTTTTTCCCTTTCCATTTAGTGTTCACTAGCAGCGAGTCACTAAGTCCCGTTCGCACTCAAGACGATGGGAGTAAGCTTCATCCATGGAAGGAGGAATTTCTGGGCATGTGTTAAATACAATGACAGTAAATAATATTTTGAGGCTATGCAAAGATACTGTTTTTCCTTAAAAGTTCAGGGGAACTAGTTCTCTCTGAATGAAGCCGAGATTGCCTTGGACAAGAGGTGAAGTTATAATGACTAAATACTTGACCTTTTTATTTATGCTTTACTGCAGAGCTATCTATATTATAAATGGTGCTATTCTTGTGTCATTGAACCTTCTGTCAATTTCTTTGAAGAGTGGAAGCATTTATATTAACTGAATGGGGTTAATGAGGGTACATTTGTAAAACAAGGTGAAACATCAATAACTGATTTTAATTTCTTTCGCATTAATCAGTTACAGAAAGCTTATTTTATCTTTTGTCATTTATTGCTTACCAAGTAAGCCATAGATATACATACATACATATATATACACACACACACATACATGCACACACACACACAGTACAGACATATATGTATATGGTTAGCTATATCCCAAGTGATTTATATATCCATGTCTAAAATCCATTGCTTAGAAAAACCTGCCTTAATGTTGTGCTTCTTGTGCAAGAGACAGTCATGGTCCATGCAGTTAAGAGGTGCAGTCTTTCAAAAATTATCCCAACAGGAGTTGATGGGTAGGAAGTAGGCATGTCCCGGTGATCAACAGTCATCCCAGGACATGCTAACCATTTGGTTGATCTCCCTCAGAAGTTGGGATAATTCTAAGGTAGCCTTTGTTGCTTTGGGGGTGGTGTCCAGATGGCCTGGTCCAGAGAGAGAATGTGGTTAATGTGTTTTTAGATTCATAAGGGGAAAACATCATGGTGTTTGGATGTACAACATAACTACATTCCTTACTGCTGTTCTTGGAAATACCATAACGTAGCAAATTCTTATTTCCATTACTAAATTCAAAAATTTTGACTGATTATTTTTTAAAACCCAGAAAGTGGAGATTTAACAAATTCATAGCTAGAACAAGTTAGTGTTCACCTGAATAATTTTCTCTAATACCGATCTTGAATCTCTTGGATTGCTCATGCTATTCTAATTAACCAGCAGTCGATATAAGAAAATATATAACCATATATACATTACATTTTTCTTGACCACTGGAGCTCCTTAGTGTTTCTCTACATGTGTCCTTTAAGATTCCTGAGGATACCAAACCAACTTCTCTCAGTTGAATAAAGTTGATATGTTATGAACCATTGATGTTGTTAATCTTGTCTGTGTGGGAGTGTGCATGTCTGTCAGCTACACAGTATCATTCCTAAATAAGAACTTGCTGCTCCTGACATACTTACATACTTCAATGTGTCTTCAGCTCTACATGTTTGGTTTCCTTGTACTCTTGGGCTCAAGCAGTCCTTCCGCCTTGGCATCCCAAAGTGCTGGGATTGCAGGCATGGGACCCTGTGCCCGGCCAACAGTGCAGTCTTTAAATAATAGCCTAGATACCAATTTAAATTCCAATTTTTATTTTTAAGAGGGGTTTGCGAGGTGACTCCTCTGTGGTTGTGTCCTTTGGAGTAAGCTGTAATCAAATTGATATGCAGAGAGGAAGTAAAGGGTTCTTTATTAGAATAGACTTAAAATGTGGAATATTCTCAAGTATATAAACCTTTCTAAACAGGATGAGAAAGAAACCTGGAGCATCATATGAGCCAGTAGGTCCCATTTATTGTCTGTTTTTTGATTTATCTTGTCCTGCTTCCCCTACTCCTTACTCTTGCCTGGCATGGACATACATCTCTTTCCTCTGTCCATTTTTCACGTTTGTTCTTGTTAGACTTGGGACTTCAGGGTGAAAGTGAACATTACTCTCTGGTTTCTTCTCAGTTTGTGATTTATGAATATATCCTTCTAATATTTTTTGGGTGTAGGAACTATGGGAAAGGGAAAAAGGAACGCCGAATTCTATTTTTCTCAAACTCTTGGGGAAGAGTTTGTACACTTTAACCAACCTTCCTTCCTTCCTTCCTTCCTTCCTTCCTTCCTTCCTTCCTTCCTTCCTTCCTTTTGATGGAGTCTCGCTGTGTCACCTAGGCTGGCATGCAGTGGCATGATCTCAGCTAACTGCAGCCTCCGCCTCCCGGGTTCAAGTCATTCTCCTGTCTCAGCCTCCTGAGTAGCTGGGATTACAGGTGCCTGCCACCATGCCGGCTAATTTTTGTATTTTTAGTAGAGACAGGGTTTCACCATGTTGGTCAGGCTGGTCTTGAACTCTTGACCTCAGGTGATCCTCCCTTAGCCTCCTAAAGTTCTGGGATTACAGGCGTGAGCCACCGTGCCCGGCCTGTACACTTTAATTTTCATCTGGTGTTTTATTTCCAATTAAATGTACTCCCGCGCTCTTTTTTTTTTCTCACTCAAGAGACTTCCTGTGTCTACAGTGGGTTTGCCATAGTTTAGTACCACACATGTTCAGAGGGTGCTCAGGAAATATAAGTAATACATAAGTGTCACTTTGTTCAGAACAGCCTGTCTGCATTGGTTCTGCCTAGAGAGAAATTTCCTCTTTCTTCATGTACTTGGATTGCTAAGGTTTTCTGGTTGAATTTCTGTGTTTTTAAAATAGTTTTATATAGGCATAGTGACTTTTGAAATGGTCCTCCCTCCCTCCCTCCTTTTCTGCCTCCCTCCCTCCCTCCCTCCCTGTCTTCCTCCCTCCATCTTCCATTCCTTCCTTCCTCCCTCCCTCTCTTCCTTTTCTTCCTTTCTTTTTCCTTTTCTCTTTCTCTTTCTCTTTTTCTTTTCTTTTCTTTTTTCTGTTTTGACAGGGCTTGTTCTGTCACCCAGGCTGGAGTGCAGTGGCGTGATCACAGCTTGCTGCAGCCTTGACTTCCTGGGCTCAAGTGATCCTCCTGCCTTGGCCTCCGAAAGTGTTAGAATTACAGGGGTGAGCTACCACACCTGGCCTGAAATAGTCCTTTCTAATTCAAACCTGGCTGTTTTACCAGGGAGGACTTACTTGCTCTGAGACCATAGTATTGGAAACTTAGAGTATAACAGAGAACCTTTGATTCTTCACTTGTAGAAATAGTCAAAGAATTTCAAGGTTCGGAATTTCACAGACATAGACATAGGGCTGTAATGAGAAGGAAAATATGTATGTACCATCTTTTCTTCCAAAGTGTCCTTGGAGGAGAGCAAGCATAAGAATGGTGCTCAGTGAGGCCATGAGGCTGGGATACAACAGCCTGAATGAAAGCACGCTGTCATAGCCTCCTAACAAAAGAGAACGTCAAGGTATGAAACCAGAATTTATCGTAATATGCAGTATTTTAAGTACTTGTAAATAAAGGTAAGAGAGTGTAGGAAGAGATGATAAGGGGAGGATTTGTTTGAATCTGTCTCATCTTCTACTTTGCTGAAGTGGTAATCAGATGATCTTTCTATCCTGCCAATATATGAGAAACAGTGTCTTAGAGTAAGAGTATTGGAGCTCATTCTTGTTATCCTGAAGGCCAGCTTGCCTGTCTCATGTAAGAACTCCAGCTTTTTGTGTTCCCTTTAAATGTGTTTTTTGTGGTTTTTGTTTATTTTGTTGCTAAAAAAAGGTAGTGTGGATTTTGTTAGTGAGGAGACAGAGAGCCTTTCAACCTTCCTATGTCCTTGATACCAATTTAAGCTAAACATTCTTTTTTTCTAGACAAGATATTAACCTTGCCATACCTCGTTCATGCCATGTTGACCATGAGTTTAGCTATCTCTTTTCTATATAAGGAATCACTGCTGGGAATTGGTCTCCTTCCTAAGGGACCCTGTACTTTTGATTATTTTACTTCTATTCAGGATGTCACTATCCCACAAGGGGCTGGTTGACTCAGGGGTGGGAAGAGAGGGCATAGAAAAATAAAGTAGCTTATGTTTCTCTGCCTAGGGTGTTTGTTTCAGAAGTTCACCTGGGCATCTGAGACAGGAAAGGTACAAGAAATTCATGTTAAAATTTTTTTCGTTTCTGTCTTGCTGTTTACATTTATTTAAAATATTTTTAATAGAGATGTACAATTATGCCTACAGAAGGTCCTATTCCTGATACTTAAAAAGCCTAAATAAAGATATATAAATTTTAACCAGTTCCCAATACACTTACAGAATAAAGGTGTGTTGTCTACTGGAGTTTTTCTTCCCAGATCCATTTACAGAGAGGCCATAAAAAATCTGATGCAGGAATGGCAGAAATTTATATTTGTTAAAGCTGTGTAATAAGTACATGAGTATTGGTTGTTGGTTTAAAATAACTCAGTACTTAAAATTGAATCTCAAGAATATATTTGAAAATATTTTAAAGTATTTTAGAGAAAAAATGACATTGCTCACTTAGGAGATTGGCCTCAAAGCAGGAATCATTTGAGATTTTGGATGAATAGTTGTGAGAATTCCTTAGTGAATAGTACAGTGCTGGAGGTGATCACTGAATGCGAATGAATAAATTGTAATATAAATAGTATGTCATAATAATTGAAACATGGCTTTTTTAGATGGAAGATCATATTTCTTCTTTTAAAAGTTGATTTTACCCAATATATCCTGCTGGTTATAATATTTAGTTATATATGGAGGTTGAAGCTTAAATACTTGAGCCCCATCTCACTTGCAAAGGCAAGTAAATTGCAGAGTTCACAATATTACACAAGGGACCTGGTCTTGTCTTTTCTTTTCTTTTCTTTTCTTTTCTTTTCTTTTCTTTTCTTTTCTTTTCTTTTCTTTTCTTTCCTTCCTTCCTTCCTTCCTTCCTTCCTTCCTTCCTTCCTTCCTTCCCTCCTTCCCTCCTTCCTTCCCTTCCTTCCCTTCCTTCCTTCCCTTCCTTCCCTTCCCTCCCTTCCCTCCTTCCCTCCTTCCTTTCCTTCCTTTCCTTCCCTCCTTCCCTCCTTCCCTCCTTCCCTCCTTCCTTTCCTTCCTTTCCTTCCCTTCCTTCCCTTTCTTCCCTTCCTTCCCTTCCTTCCCTCCTTCCCTTCCCTTCCCTCCCTTCCTTCCTTTCTTTCTTCTTCTTCCTCTCCTCTCCTCTCCTCTCCTTTCTTTCCTTTTTTGAGACAGAGTCACTCCGTCACCCAGGCTGGAGTGCAGTGGCACAATCTCTGCTGCCCGGGTTCAAGTGATTCTTCTGCCTCAGCCTCCCAAGTAACTGGGATTACAGGCACGTGCCACCATGTCCAGCTAATTTTTGTATTTTCAGTAGAGACGGGGTTTCACCATGGTGGTCAGGCTGGTCTCGAACTCCTGACCTTGTGATTCACCTGCCTCGGCCTCCCAAAGTGCTGGAATTATAGGCATGAGCCACCGTGCCCAGCTGGGACCTGGTATTTCTAACAAATTCTGTTGTTTTCTCACACTGAATTCTGAGTTCTATTATAACAAATTCTCACTTTTTGTTTCTATGCTTTCTTGATTGCAAATGATAATTTTCTGAGATATTGTTAATTTTAGTTACTTCTGGAATATTCCAACCCACGTTATAGATGTTTGGTCCTTTTTAAAATCAACTTATAATTTATCCGAATCCTAGTTCTTGGTTGGTTGATCAATGTTTAGGCAACAGAACAATTGAGTAGCATTCTGCATAGCTAAGTAGCACTGTTTTGCAACCTGTGCCTTCTTGGTCTAGAAAATACTATTGCTTGACATATACCAGGAATTTTAGATTAGAATATTTGGCAGTATCTATACAGAATCAAAAACATGCATTAAAATGGAGAAGAATACCTTTGTGAGTCCTCTAGATGGCAGAACAATTACAACAAATATATCTTAGAAGGTGTCCAAGAAGTGTGTGGAGGAGAGAGCGTACGAAAGATGGGGTGAGACGGGGACCTGCGGGCTCTAAGCTTTCTGTCTCAACCCAACCAGGGCAGATCTGCTCTTATATGTCTTATAACTTGACATTTTATCTAAGATGTTGTTTGAAAGAAGGAACATGGCTAAAAACATGATAGGATGTCAAAGCTCAAAATCTGTTTTTTTTTTTTTTTTTCTTTCGGGACAGAGTTTCGCTCTTGTTGCCCAGGATGGAGTGTAATGGTGCAATCTTGGCTCACTGCAACCTCCATCTCCTGGGTTCAAGCAGTTCTCTGGCTTCCGCTTCCAAGTAGCTGGTATTACAGGCGTGCACTACCACACCTGGCTAATTTTTGTATTTTTATTAGAAACGGAGTTTCACCATGTTGGCCAGCCTCGGCCTCCCAAAATGCTGGGATTACAGGTGTGAGCCACCGTGGCCGGTCCAAAGCTCAGAATCTTAAGTTGTGCACGCCAACATCAAATCACAGATTTCTGTGAGGATGTATGCATGCATTATTCATGTACCCTGAGCATCTTCAGACTATAGCTGCCCTCACCCCAACATACATGTTGATGAATTCTAGAGTGATGCTGGCCTACTCCAACACTCTGCTACTTTAATTTCTATCATAGGGGTTGAGGCACAGCATAGTCCTTTAGCCTTTGTCCCTGCTGTTAAAGAAATCGCCATTGTAGGTATATTGTATTGTTGGCATAAGGAGAAGAGATGACTTGGGGAGATATAACATAGGTAACTTGTAAAGATTCATTCCTCACAGAGAGTGAAAGAGGGAGAGGGGGCAGGGAGAGCATCCAATAGAATAAATGTAAGATTTTAAGTGTGTCACTTTCTCCACTTGTCTTTAAGTAGAAAGATGATTGTAGTATCTCTTCAATTTCATTTGCAAACTACTTATTCAAATTCCCCTGAAGTCACTTTTTAATAGCACGACCAATTTAGATCCTTTTGGATTATCGATGAAATTCTCGATCACAGTGTAGTATAGCAAACGTGATTTCCATATGTCAAATAGAGCAAAAGGATAAGGGATAAATTTGCTATTCTGTATTTGCATACCTCATAATATCATATAATATCCCTAACAGATATTATCTCCTTATAGCTATTACTTCAGTGTAAACTACTTCAAAAGGCTCCTTCATTAGACTTTTCTGCAGTTACCTACTTGCCCATTATCAGTGAAACGTAGCTGAGGTATATTTTAGGGTCACTATTCTTCTGCCTGTTTGCGACTGTACCTGAGAATGCATTAAGATAGGCCAGCATCAGTCTAGAATCCATCAACATGTGTGTTGGGGTGAGCATAGCTATATTCTGAAGATGCTCAGGGTACATGAATAATGCATTAAGATGCATTAAGATACATTTTCACGTTCATTTAACACATCTATTGATTAACTAGTCCTGAGCTTACCTTGGGAATAGACAGATAAATTAGATGTGGTCTTTATTCTTAAGGCCCTCAACCATGAAAAATGCACTTTCATATGTGAGACAACTATATAAATAGATTTTCTTATTTTTTTAACTTTTAAATTTTTTATAGAGATGGAGTCTTGCTATATTGCCTAGGCAGGTCTCGAACTCCTGGCCTCAAGCGATCCTCCTGCTTTGGCCTCTCAGAGTACTGGGATTACAGGTGTGAGTCGTTGCACTTGGCCATAAATAGGTTTTCAATGTAGTCTGACAAGGTGTTATAAAAGAAAGAACTTCAAAGTGTTGTGGAAGTTCCTAGGCATGAGAATCTCTTCTGTAGGTGTTACCAGAAGTTACCCAGAAGTTATTGCATGTAGAGGACTGTCTTTGCAACACAAATGAAGGGAAGTTGATGAAATATTAAGTGTTAAGAGTTGTACCATGTTATACACTGAGCCTGATAGATTTACACCAACAGCTTTCTAGGTTACTGTACCAAAAAATTCTATAAATAGCTTTGGATTTTTAGTTGATAACTGAACTGGAAATCGTCTCTGGCTTTTGCTTCTTAAAGAACACATTATTCAGTGCTACGTTCCTATAGTGATAATCAGGAAATAAGAAGGCCCACATAATCTGGTGATGACAACAGTATGACGTCAAACAATGTCTACAAAAGTGGCAGTGTTTTCTGATTGGCCCAGATTCTTGAGTTATTTCACTAATAATTTCAGTATGAAAAGCGGGGAATGTCAGATCCTTAAACAACTGTTGAATAATCCATTGGTCGTAATGAACCAGTACATAGGACTGAATAAATGCTTTACGAATTCTCTGCACACCACTGGATCAAGCAATCTGTGTAAGTGTGGATAATGAGACTTCAGCTTGACTTGTAATTATGCGTGGAGTTGTTCCTGTATTTTTTACACATCATCTTTGTATAGGCTCTGAGTCTAGGAGGGTCAGTCACAAATGACTGATACTGTGAATCAGGGTATTGCCACTGATCAAAGGACAGACTGCACATGTGTTCGGTGTGGAAGGATTAGCTGGTCAGCTTTGTCCTTTGGCTACTGTTGCAAACAAAGATTACAAAAAGAGGTCTGTATATGCCTATGTGTTTGTAAAAGGAGCTTTCATTTTTGTTTCGTTTATTGAACCCCAACTCCTGAATTTATTTTTTACAAATATTTGTGCACACAGTAGTGTTGCTAAAGGGAGTCCTTTGTTTTTTTGTTTTTGTTTTCTGTGTTGTTTTTTTTTTTTTAAAACAAATCCATGCTTTTTTAGAAAGGTGTTAACCAGCCCCCTCCCTGCCCTCATACTAGTCCATGTTTCAGATACTAATTAATCTATGTCTTGGGATCACTTTATAATCTATATTTAGGGATCTCTTTCTCATTCAGAGACACTGTCTTTTCCATTTTGGGTGTTTTGGTGATTTTCCAGTTTTCCGAGTAGCATCAGTATTTCTCCTTGAACCAAGGTGAAAGTTTGCATCTATTCCTCAGTTCTCTAGGGGCCTCTTCCATGACTGTCTGCTTGCTTACTGGTAGTTTCCTTACTCCCATTTTATCATGGTCTGTGAATTTAACCAACATGATGTTTACTCCCACTTTTGAATTATTAATGAAGAAGACTGTGAGATGGTACTTTTGTCTTTAATAGTTGATGCTGAAAAAGTGACAAATGCAATAAAAGCATCTTTCTCTAATTCAGTTCCTGTCATGCATCTCTTTAGTGTCTTGGTGATATGACTTGAAATAATAGTGCTTACATCTCTCTTTCAGCTAGTTCACACTGAAAGCGTGTAATCATCTGTTTGATATCAGAGCCACTTCCCAGTCACAGATTGTGATGTCACAAACCAAAGATTGTTCTCTCTCAGCAGGAAGAAGCTGGAGAGGAGATGAATCTTCATGGTGAACCACATCCTTATTCAAATTTGGTCACTTCATAAAGAAAATTCACCATAATGAGGAACCAATATATTGGCTAATTGAAATGCCCGGTTGAATTATGCTTGAAACACTGTGCCATTATAATGGAATAGAAAAATTCCTTATGAAAACTTAAAGTTATAGTAATGAAGACATAAGTAAATATATATTTAATGCATTTAAAAATATTATGCAATGTCAGTCCCTTTAAGTTAAATGCTAACACACAAAAATGAATTTTAGGTATGTTTCTAATTTTATATACAAAATTATGTTGCTTGGCATTTCAGACAAAATTACTTTTAAGATTGTTATGTGAACAGACACGAAATGTATGTGTTCATTTTGACCTAGATGCCTGTTTTTATTTTATCATGGTTTAAATAAAAAGCTTATAGCTTTTGGATAATTTAAAATGACCAGAATTTAAAGATACAGCAGTAGGTATTATTATAAGGATATGGCAGCCAGAATATTTGCTCCATTTCTATGAAAGGAACTAATAATACACAATCACATTACTTTTACAATATAATACTTTTATATAATATGTGTGAATGAAATACATCCTAAATTGCAGAAACAAGTAGGCAGGTTATTGACTACATCCCAAGACTGTTGAGACTCTCTTTAATTGTTAAATCTATCAATACCAGGGAAAAATTCTTATAAATAAACCAAATCTTCAGGTACTAGCATAAAATCCCTCATCCATTTGTACCCATGAGATGTAAACTTGAAGCAGTTTTCAATTTCTTTTTCACCCTACATGAAGAAAATACAGATTATTCCAAATAGCTGTAGGGTATTTTTTTGAAAGCTGTTACTGAAACTTCAATAATCACTTTTCTGATTTGGATAGGCAAGAAAGTGAAAATTCACTGGGATTGATGCTAACAAGGACCAAATTGGGGTGGAGCAAGGTAGTATTCATTTGCCCATCCATTGTCATTAGAAGGTGAGTTATAGAAACAACGCCCCCAAATTAGTGGGACGTGAGTTTCTGTTTACTTTACAATGAATAAATAAAATCCAGAACGCTTAAGGAATATTGTTATCTGCCCCCTTTAATTCTATTGGAAGCAGATTGTTTGAGCATAACATAAATTTCATGCTTTTGTCCAAGTTTAGTTAAAACATCTTTAATTATAATTTAAAATATTGATTAATATTCTTCATTTAAAATATCTCCATATATTTGTATCATGTCTGTTTACAAACTGTAATACCATAATAAGGAGGAAACAGATGAAAAGAACCCTTAAGGGTTCAGCTATTTCTCAGTGTAGGTAAACAACACCACCACCACCCTTAACTATAAGAAGTATTTTGAGATT
Organism: Rhinopithecus bieti; assembly: GCF_001698545.2. Taxonomy (NCBI): domain Eukaryota; kingdom Metazoa; phylum Chordata; class Mammalia; order Primates; family Cercopithecidae; genus Rhinopithecus; species Rhinopithecus bieti. The sequence goes on from NW_016818762.1 coordinate 438,613, forward strand.
TCTAAATAAACCGTTTTTTTCTTTGAAACAAATTGGTATATTAGATAATCATTACTTGTATTAAATTGCTGCTTTCCTTTGGTACTGGAAAATGACAGGTAAGTTTCTGTAATGACTTCAGATGCAAAAGACTTATGATATTTAAGGTTATTTATAGACTGTCTTGAAAAGCATGAAGGAATCATATAATTTACTCCCTTAACTGAAATTTGAAAAAAGGAAAGAATGCAGTGAAATGGAAGAGAATGTCTGATTTGACTACTTTTAGACAAGTACTGAATACTTACTTCTGATTACGTGTATTATCACAAGATCTGCGTAGTTAGGTGTGATTTGCTCTTGTTTCCCTGTCTCCTCTCTTCTAAGATAATAGAAATATTAATTGTTGTAGGACTTCTTTATGACAAGGTGCTTTGGACCTAAGTTTTCCAATGAAACGTACATGAAAACCAATGTGGTTGGGATTTCTGCTAAAAATCTATGTAGGAAATTAAAATATCAGATGAAGAAGATCAGATGATTCTGTTTTGTTGTTTTTGCTTAAGATTGTCTCTCTAGAAGTCTCATTATGCAGTGATTTCTAGGGAATTTCTAAAAGGCACTGTATCTTTTAAAATTCTTTGATGGCTTCACTAGTGCTTTGCATTTTACAGTTTGGACCACTGACCTGAGTTTTTGAGGTTTTAAGGTACCAGACATCTTTCATCTTTTTATCCTCTTGTTAAATCAGAAAATGTCTTCATAAATGTCTGTTATAAAATGTCTAGTATTTTAAGATAAATTAGCCCCATCCTACAAGAATTTATACCTCGATTTAGTAGAGATTATTTTTCTTCAGTATGAATGAAATGACATCACAGCTTTTTTTTTTCTTGCTAACAATAGAAATCAGTCATTGAGCTTTTGTTCCTTTATGTGAATAGAAATATTTAAAATGCTTATTAATTTTTCTTTGTTTTATCAAGTACTCTGGGAAACAAAGTTCATTTGAATATTGTTGGTAAACATTGTCTGTGAATGGCTCTTATGCACCGTTCAGGGCTCTCTTCATGCATTTTTTTCAAGCTATTAAATAAAATTGGGATAAAAATAAAGACAAAGATGAGACAAATGCAATGAAAAATGAATGGGAGTTTTGGATGCTTTATTATCTAGTTATGAGTGACTTGTTTATGCAGCATAAGTAAAAACAAGTGTTTACCTCAGCTTAAATCTGCAAAAGCTTAAGGAAAGGTTGCAAGAAATTCAAATCCACTATCTCATTCACAGCACGAGCAGATTTAATTTCAGTAGACAAGATATAAATTAAGGTTATAAAATTAATTCTTACCTGGCAGTGGTTTGTTTGAAGCTCAGTAATTTGAACTCTGGCTGGAAATAGTAAGCTTCGAGACCCGAAATACCTTCTCTACTTTCCTTTCATGTTTTATTTTGCCAGTGTTTTATTTCTTGCAGTATCTTTATATCTGTATTCCTGATAATCCTGTAGCATTAGTTAGGATAGTGTGCGGTAGATGAAGACTCCATTGGGCTAGGATTATAGAACCAGAAGGGTGAGTTTTGCCTTTATCTGAGAACAGCAGTTGATCTGACCACAAACAATTTGAGTGTTCAGAACTTATTAAAGATTCATTGAATGCTTCAGCAATGAGAAATCCTGATTGTTCCTATATGCATTTTACCCCCTGGAAAAGTTCTGCTTGTTCGTATTTCAGAATTACACACGCTTCCAAATCAAGCTGCTTTAAAAAACATTATCTGGACTAGAAGCATGGATGTTCTTGTACTCTCCTGCTTTCCTTTCTCCATACCAACTTTTCAGTCCATCAGCTTCCTTTCTGTAGAGGATGAAGGCATTTCTTCTGTCCTCCTCATGCTTTTGTAACCCATGCTTCTGGTACACTGTTTTTTGAATAGTGAGGTAAAAATCCAAAAGGAACTACGGCTTTATCATGTCTCTGGACGGTGAGCGTACTTGGCATGAATGAAGAGCTGATAGCAGCTATTCAAACCAGACAGCAAACTGATGGGATGACGCTTCCATACATAAAAAACTGATTAATTACTTCCCCTGCTGGACAGCAGTATATCCTGAAAGGAAGAGAGAAAGGAGCAGATGATGATTTTCGTTTTGATAGGTGTTCTCTGTTTGAACAGCTTGTCATTAAGAAGCGAATCCAGGAAAAGCTGCAGCTTCAGAGTGTGATCAGGTAGAATGGGCAAGAGTTATTTGACAGACAGTTAAGTGACGTATTTTGGGAGGAAAAAGAGGGCTTAGCACAGAGGTAGCTGGAATAAGGTTCCAAAATGCTTTTGAAAATGTTCATTTTTTCCTGCGTTAGTCTTTTTGGCTAGAACTCCTTTTTTTTTTTTTAAGCTTGCTAGGCATTATTCCGAGACATGGTTGCTGAGTTGTTTTTTTCATCTTCCGGTTTTCCCTAAAGATGGAAAGTAATTTTGTAAAAGTCTTTGGATAGAAAGAGTGTACAGTGAGTTTTAACATTTGTAGCAGAGAAAAGACTGCTTTTTGTTTTTTTTTTTTTTCTAAATGCCACGCCTTTTTTTGTTTGTTTGTTTTGAGACGGAGTCCAGACTGGAGTGCAGTGCGTCCCATCTCCGGCTCCACTGGCAAGCTCCGCCTCCCCGGGCTCCACCCATTCCTGCCTCAGCCTCCTGAGTAGCTGGGCCTACAGGTGCCTGCACTCACGCCCCTGCTTAATTTTTTTGTATTTTTTAGTAAGAGAGCAGGGTTTCACCGTGTTAGCCAAGAATGGCCTCGATCTCGCTGACCTGTGACTCCGCCTGCCTTGGCCCTCCCAAAAGTGCTGGGATTCACAGCGTGCACCACCACGGGCCCGGCTTTGCACTGCTGGGTTTTCTTACCCTTTTGGGCCAAGTGCTTTTGTCTTGCTTTTGGAGTAATAGCATTATAAGGCCTCATTTGAACAGCACTTTTAACAGAGCGGGTCTTCATTCACTTAAAGCTCTCTCTCTCTCCTAAATTAGATGGAAATCCAGATTCACAGGGCTGCGTTAAAAGAATTGAGATTTTCTAAACTGTCAATCTCTCGTCCATGCTGTTGGCACTTCAGTTTTTAAAATTTAAAATTCAAATTTTTCTAAAATCTGCACTTCAGTTTAAAATTTAAATTTTAAATTTTAAACATTTTTCCCTACCTGAGTTCTTTATGAGTTTATCTAGACAATATGTTTTAAATATTTAAAAAATTATTATGCAACATTTCAAACTTACCCAAAACTGAAAAATAATATAGGAACTTCCAGAAACTCATTATCCAGATTCAATAATTGTCAGATTCAATTCTTTGCTAAAATATGTTAAAGCATATCTCATTTCACCTATTCGTACTTTAGTATGTATATTTTTAAAGTATGGACACTTTTTCGCATGACCCTGTGCATTATCACACCTAACCCATTGGCTATAATCCTCTGGAGTCATATAATATCCAGTTCATTTTAAATTCCTTTGTCTCAGAAACTATGTCATTTTGTAGGTTTTTTCTGAATGAGAATCCAGACAAAGTATACACTTTCATTGTTAGCCAATAGAATTTTAAACACTGACTTAGATGAACATGTATGAGAAAGAGGTAAATTTTAGTTTTATAGTGGTGTTTGACACACATTTGTCATAGGCATATTTATGCAAGAGAACATATCTTTAGAATATTTTCTTGAACTTTTCCCACTGAACATTGCATGATACTGAAAAGGATTGTACCAATCATTAGATTGGTCATTATATACTGGTCACTTCTATAATAAATAGCCCAAATTTTAAGCCACTGATTATTAAGCCATTTCAATGATTGAATGTGACTTAGAGTTCAGTGGAGATCCAAAATGAGAGAAGTAGAAATCTTTATCAAATTGGGCCATGGTGTTTATGAGGATTGATGACTATATTATTGTACACGTTTTTCATTAATGTCAAGGTTTTTTCCCAATGAATTTTAATTTTTCTATGAAGTTTGAACTCATGGCTCTTTTCTGATAAAGCATAACATTTGACTGTTCACTTAACTTTTCCAAGAATACAATAGCATGAGGTCCTGAAAATAACTTGTGTGCCTCACCCTCACCTGTCGAAATTCATTCTCATTCAGATTCTTTCTCTCTTCGTACTCTTATCTCATCTTTCACGTTAGCTAGATGAAAGAGAATGGGGGTGGTGAATATGGGGAGCCCTTAAAGGGATGTAGATGGAAATTATAATTTTCTATTTCCATCTAAGCTCAGAGCCACTGCTGAGGACTGTGCCCCCATTTTTTATGGAGGGCAATAGATTACTTCTCTCCCAAGGTGCTCACTCTTGAGTACCTCTTGTCATATGTCATGTTATGGCATGAACGTTCGTGAGCTTTGTGTTACACTTTATGTTCTCAAATTATCCCTTGTCCTTTAGATCTTGCTGAACAAGGACTATATGTGCCAATCACTTTTTGAAAGCTTAGTAAATAGTTACTGATTATCGCTATTTAATATAGATAAGCTGAATGGGAAAAGGTGAGGAAAGATGCTTCCATTCTCTTTCCAAGCTGTCTCTGAAATTTTTCTCAGTCATTTGTAATGCAATGTCAACATCAGGAGAACACTTTGCAAATATGCAGGTTCTGCTGGAGAACTTTGTAGGGTGGGTGAAAAAGTGGTTATAGAGGGAACTGGGATAATAGATTATGAGTGCATTTTGGGTGCAAATATTTCAGATCATTATCTCTCAGTGCTTTAGCTATAAACTGAATTAATAGAAAAACATTGACTCAATTACTGACTTACAGAGTTCCAAATAAAAGATAGTTATACTTCAGCCATTGTGGAAAGTAATTTTCTCCAAGACTTTGCTCGTGGTATTCCCGATGTTGTTCTTTTTTAAATAAAAGCTGTATTTATTTTACTTTCTACAGGATGAACTTTCTGCTTTGAAGCAAGGAGTTGTCTACATGAATTGTATTGTTCAGAGATCTAAGAGGTTGAGTAGCTAGTTGGGTGGATGGCTTGTTTTTTCACCCTAAATATGAAGAGAAGGAGGAAAGTCTTAGGGATTTGGACTTTTAGGTTTTCTTTGATACGTACAATAAAGCACATTTTTGTTTTGTTCAGATGTCTCAACTCGCGTCTCCCCTTTTGCAACTCATATTTAAACTGAACTCTCCCATCACCCACTGTAAATTTGGCTAAACAACTTCAGAAGCATCATAGATTTTCAAATGAATTTATGTATAATAAGATAAATGATTTTTTATTTTACAAGGTCCTTTTTTGCTAGAACATTTGGTCCATACCTAGAGTTATGCTCATAGCTGTTTACAAAATTATAAATACTTTTATAAAGAAAAGAAGTCTCTCCTTTATGCTCTCCAGTTTTTAGATGAGTAGGATTTGTGGTTAATGATTTCTTCCACGGCAACGACTTACTTTTAGAGCATTTCAATATTTATAATCTCAATTGAGTGTGATTATTTTCAGTTAATAAACAAAGATAAAAGTTGCTTTTAAGAGAGTCTTGTGGACTCATGCAAGCTGTTTCTAAAATAAATATGCTTTTAAATTCTGGTTGAAGAAATAAAATCTTTGTTGACTTATGTGAGTCATGCCAGGTCATTTTTACCACATTAATTGTAATAACAAACATTTATTGACTCCTTACTAGGTACAAGACCACTGCACTTGGTTCTTTGGATTTATAATGCATTTACTTTTAACAGCTCTGAGGCAGACTGTTATCATGCATCTTCTCTAAAGAAGGAAACTGAGGTACACAACAGTTAAGTAGCTTGTTCAAGTTTACCCTGTTATTAAAATGTTGAACTGTGGTATGAACCCAGCCTAGGTGGTTTTAAAGTCCGGTAAGTTTGCCTCCTGAGAATAACAATCATTCCACTTAAGTGTGAGACTCCCAGTATAATGTTGAAAGAGTGGTGTCTCTCCAGCATAACTAACATTCTACAAAAACGAGATCCGCCGTTTCTCGGAGATCTCAGATGACCTGGACAGTTGACTGTCTTTGATATATAGGGAATGTTTTCTTCCTGTTTTCTATGTCTTGAATTTATAAAGGGGTGATTTTTTTTCTTTCCAAAATTGTATTATGGCCTCTCAAACAGCAATGTGTTTTAAAATACTAGTCATTTATGTTCTATTAAATTGTTTTAAAAAACTAAGAGTTATAAGGGGGGATATGAACTGAATTTGTTGTACTTTGCAATACAGTTGATATGTATCACATTCGGGTAAAATGATTGCATTATTTTTCTTTTGGCATCAGTTTGTTGGGAAAAAAAGATTGCATTTTATTTTCTGATTTAGATACTTTAAACAAATCTTTCATTTTTAAACTTCTTTAGTTGATTCCTCTACCATTGCACCCACTCTTTTCACTCCTGTCAGGCCTTAACCTGTGCCCTGATATTTGGTTCTTTCCTAATTTGTCATCCTTAAGATTTTGACCTTATACTGAACTGCAGACAACCACTAGAGGTCTCCAGACCACACTTCAGGAAGCTCTGATTTTACAACCATACCCTAGTAAGTGGAACAGTTATGTTCCGGGGCAGATTGGGCACTAATATTCCTCATTAAGTATTTGTGAAATGCTACTTATATTCCAGGTTCTAGAACTATGCTATATTCCTGGGAGTCGATTTTTTTCTTTTTTTTAAAGTAAGGTCTTAGACCTTAAGAACCCTGTAGGCTAGTGGGGACACTAACATTTGAACATGTGGTCAGAAGATGTCATGTTAGGCACACCCACATCACATCCTTTTACATCCTAATGACTGGAGTCCTTTAGATTTCTAAGTTTGTGAATGCCCCACTAATACTCTCTGTAGCGAGATCACTCCTGCTTTCCTTTTTTTTTGAGACGAGTCTCGCTCTGTCACCCAGGCTGGAATGCAGTGGCGCGATCTCGGCTGACTGCAAGCTCCGCCTCCCGGGTTCACGCCATTCTCCTGCCTCAGCCTCCTGAGTAGCTGGGACTACAGGCGCCTGACACCACGCCCGGCTGATTGTTTTTTGTATTTTTAGTAGAGATGGGGTTTCACCGTGTTAGCCAGGATGGTCTGGATCTCCTGACCTCGTGATCCGCCTGCCTGGGCCTCCCAAAGTGCTGGGATTACAGGCTTGAGCCACCGCGCCCGGCCACTCCTGCTTTCTTGATGAGCCCTGACATTGCATCTTCATCAATCTGGCAAGGAGCCATTCTCTGGGGCAAATAGGAATTATTTGAAATGGGCCTCTGGGGTTTTGGTTTGTTTGTTTGTTTCTTTCTTTTGCCTTCCTTCCTATCCTTCGTTCCTTCTTCCTATCTTCCTCCTTCCTTCCTTCCTTCCTTCCTTCCTTTTCTCTCCTTCTTTCCTTTCTCTCTTTCTCTCTTTCTCTCTCTTTCTTTCCTTCTTTCCTTCCTTCTTTCCTTCTGTCTTTCCTTCTTTCTGTCTTTCTTTCTTCCTTTCTTTCTTTCCTTTCTTTTCTTTCTTTTCTTTCTTTCCTTTCTTTCCTTTCTTTCCTTTCTTTTCTTTTGTCTCCCTCTGTTGCCCAGGCTGGGCAGTCACCCAGGAGTGCAGTGGTGCGATCTCGGCTCACTGCAACGTCTGTCTCCTGGGTTCAGGCAATTATCCTGCTTCAGCCTCCTGAGTAGCTGGAATTATAGGCGCCCGCCACCATGCCTGGCTAATTTTTGTACTTTTCATAGAGACGGGGTTTCACCATGTTGGCCAGACTGGTCTCAAACTCCTGACCTCAAGTGATCCGCCTGCCTCGGCCTCCCAAAGTGCTAGGATTATAGGCGTGAGCCACCGGGCCTGGCTGGGTTCTGGTTTTTTACTTTCTGATACCCTTCTCAGCAGCTCTGGCATCTGATCTTTAGGGAAGCACTTCATACAAAAGCCAGCCACTACCTGTCTCAGTGAACAAGGCAGATCCCACAGAGATTTTAGACCTTCCATTTCCATTTTGCTTTATACCAGAGAAATTTTAAAGAAAGGATCTGTCTTCTACTTGGATCTCTTGTCTGTTAGGGGTGTTTATGTAGACAGGTATCTCACAGTAACAGTCTTACGGACGTGTTCTGAGTAAGCCACGCAAAGCACCTGGCACAGTGCCTGGCACGGAGAGGGCAGATGCCCAGTAGATGTCAACAGTTGTCATTATTATTATGTAATTTAATTGAATTTTACTGCTGGAAGGGACTGTAGAGATAATTTAGTCCTGCCACCCATTTTACACAGTAAATTTTAGTGCTCTTTTCCTTCTCATACAGGCATCTAACTGTTAGGAGTTGTTCTCTTCAGTTATCCCATGTTGGGAAGGCCACAATTTTGATTTAGTCATCCGCTTAATGATGATACTTCCATATGAGAATTTTTATGTGGATAAGCATTTGGAACTAAATGGCAATTGTCAGTTTTAAAAGCATTTCAGCATGACACTGGGAAAGCAATAAGCATTTCAACATCCACAGTGATGCTGTAGAAAGCCTGGCAGCTTCTTAGTCTCTCAGCGGTATACATGTTCTAAAGGAAATTCTGAAAGCTGTGGATGAGTGACTTTCTGGACGGTGGACCTGTTTTTAAAAGTGTAGAATTCTTGAAGGCACATGGAAGTCAAGTAATTAGCACAAGGCGTAGAGAGCTGGCAAGTGACAGAACCAGGATCCAAACTAAGCATTCTGTGCTCTTAACTCCTGGGCCATGCTGTTTTTGAAAGGATGCTAACTAGCATTATTTATATTTCTGAGCAAGTACAAATAATCTAAGCAGACCCCAGTAGGGGCTCAGATGAATACATCCCATGGAATACTACACTGACATTTAAGAAAACAGTGGAATTCTTGAATGCTTAGTGAACAATTACTGAAGAAAGGGTAGCTTGGTTTTAGAAATAAATATATGGGCAAATAGAAATAAATGGATTATACTTCAGATTCAAAAAATATTTTGACAGAGTTAATAGTACCTTAAAGTCTGGTTTAAAAACCTTAACAAAGAGCTAAAATATGTAAATAACTATGGGGAACTTCAGGTGAATGGCCATTTGTCTGAGCCAGCAAGACAGTGACAGGACTAATCATTAGTTCTTGGAATGCAGGAACTTCGGGGATCTTCTGAGAGTTGAAGTAATTCTCATTTAACAGTTTTATAAATTACTTGAAAGACAGTAGTAAGAGAAAAGCCCCAAGATTTTTAATACATAAAGCCATTAGGGATAATTTCTGGGGTAGAACTCTGAGTAAGAAATGGTAGTTGCATTTTAGTTTAGGTGTTTTTTTTTGTTTGTTTGTTTTAATGTGTTTTGTTTTGTTTGGAGACAGGGTCTCATTCTGTTGCCCAGACTGGAGTGCAGTGTAACCTCAAACTTCTGGGCTCCAGTGAACCTCCCGCTTCGGCCTCCTGAGTAGCTGGGACTACAGGTGTGGGCCTTCTTGCCTGGCTACATACACATTTTAGTGGGAACATGAATAAATGAAAATGATCTTGATCATAATTATATGATATGCAGAAGATGAGGGGGGAATTATAGACAGATTTTATGCTGGGGAATTCAGTGATTTGTTATGTTTTTAAAGGATTTAAGTCTGATGTGGCGTGTTAAAAAATTTTGAAATTAGCAGGAGGTTATGATGATGATCCAGGCCAAATATGATGATTCCTCAGACTAAGGTAATAATAGTTGGAAAGAAGGGGACAGATTACAGGAATATGCAGAGGTATAAATGATAGTTTGCTGATGAATTAGGTATCTAGGTATGATGGTGAGAGAAGTGTTGAGAATGATCCCGAGCACTCTGGCTTGAGTAACTGTGGCTGGAGCTGCAATATGCTGAAATCGGGGAAGCTGGATGAGGAACAGGTTTGGGAAAGGGAAATCAAGAGCGAGAATATTGAACAAGATGAGCTGTGGATCTGGTAATTCTTACCTTCTGAAATACTTGAGGCATGTGAAGGAATACTTTACAGTCGTCATATGTGAGAAGCAATATACTGTTACATGTTATTTTTGTAAAATAGGTCTTTTTTTCCCTCATTCCTTTGTTTTTCACGATAGTTTTTAACCTTACTTTGTTTTTTCCTGTCCCTGCCACTTACACGTAACACTTACCAATCATAACTTCTCTCCATGCAAGTATTCCAGTGAGCTAGGAAAGGAATTAATGAATCAATCTTTCTGTATGGGGTGTGGTTGGAAATAGCCACTCTAGGAATAAATATGCTGTACTCTGCCCCCCAAACCTGGTTGAAAATCATTTCTTTAAAATCACCTATGAATGACTTTTGATGTGGGACATTTCTTTCATTTTCTAAAAAGATTTCTCGGTTATACTGGTTCATAGGAACACACTCTCCTCAGATGATCAGACACTTCATTTTCTAGATGAGGATGCTGAGCACCCCAGAGGTTGCCATTCACCCAGACTGCACCCAAGGATGCAGATCTTGTCAGCTAGTTAACAGTTGATATGTTAGAACAGTAGAACCCTAAGAATCAAAATTCTAGCCAATAATTCCTCCTATGAGACATACCATTTACTTATCAGTTTCTCTAATAAGATAAATTCTTATGCGTAATGAGAAATGAAATATGTTTTATGGCTGTGCATGGTGGCTCACACCTGTAATCGCAGCAGGTGTGAGATTTAGGAGCTGAGGCAGGAGAATTGCTTGAGCCCAGGAGTTCGAGACCAGCCTGGGCAACATAGTGAGACTCTGTCTCTATAAAATATAAAAAAATTGGCCAGGCGTGGTGGTGTGTACCTGTAATCCCAGCTACTCGGGAGGCTGAGGCAGGAGGATGGCTTGAACCCAGGAGGTTGAGGCTTCAGTGAGCCATGTTCTCACCACTGCCCTGCAGCCTGGACAACAGAGCAAGACCCTGTTGTCTCAAAAGAAAAAAAAATAGGAAAATAAATATTTTTACCAGATATATATTTGATAAGGTAAAAATAGTTACATTATTTCTGTAAAGACTTCATATTTAAAATTCAATAAGATTGATACTTTAGTCCTCAGTTGACCAAACAGTTTAGCACCTCAAACATGTGCATCGTTCTAGACACTGGATATATGAGCATGACTAAGGAATAAACTCTGCTCCCAGGCAGCTGACATGGACTGGGGAAGACAAGCATATCAAGGAATAATGTTATCTTTATGTTATACTCAAGTAGCTATAGAACAGAAGATAAAATGGGGCTCACGTGAAGGAGGAAATAGCTAGTTTAATCTGGAGATGTCAGGGAGCTATGTTAAGCTGTGTGAGCTGTAGACATTGGTTCCGTGCTCTTTGAACTCCTTCAGAAGAGTTCATTTTATTTTATTTTTTAAAAAGCTCTTTTAATTTTTTTAAAAATGTCAAAGCGTTAATAAGATACTTACATGCTAAGTGATGAATGTAGTTCTGAGATTATATATAAAACATTTAAAAAACATTTCTAGTGGAAGTGGCAACAAAATCTCTCTCACACACACACGCACGCACGCGCACACACGCGCACACACGCACACACACACGAGACACAGACTGTCTTCCTCGTTTTAACCTAAGTATTCTAGTTGCCATAACAACCTGATTGTGGTAGTGCATTTGCTGCTATGGTTGAGATTGTGTCAGCAGTTCCATTATAAGCTGCAATTTTCAGGATCCTAAAATTCAATGTCACATTCACAGACGTGACATATACAGTTCCATCTATTTATTAATTTGATTTTGCCTCATACTTAAATCTCCAAAAGTCATTCTCCTCTCCCACTGTGTTGAGAGAGGTTCATATATCTGGTTTGTAGGATTCTGCTTTTGTTAATTTGTATTTTATTTCTAAAAGAAACCTCCATTATCTGATCATGGTCCCTTATTTTATAAAGAGGAAGTTGAGGCTCTATAGGGTCATCTGACAAGACCCTTGCCTTGCCTTTTCACCCTTAGGCAAGTCATCGGACATGAATCTACTAGTTATACACTACTGCACAGATGTTGGAGTTCTGTGGCATCTTCTGCTCAGTGATCTTTTTGATTTTTGGTTAAATCTCGCCATGACATGCCTTTCATTTTTTTGCATATGTGTCTCTTTGTGTATTTGATATATATCTTCTTCTATAATAGGATTCATTCTGTTGTCACATTCTGTGTTGTAGAAATTGGTTTATATGTTGTAGAAATTGGTTTATGTCTTTCTGATCTCCAGTAAACATTTTTCCATGGTAGACACCGTGCTTTACTCCTTATAATGTCTCCAGCATTTGCTGAGAAGGACCAGCTCTGCCTCTTCTTCTTCCTCATTCTCATTCCAGTTCACCTGGTGTCTGACCTTCCGTGTTGCTTATTCTTAGTGCTTGAACCTAATGACCTGTCTTTAGAGGGGTTGGGGAGTGGACACTGGTGTGGAGAGAGGAGGGGGCCTCCCTCTGCCCCTAGGTAGAGTCTCAGGGTTCAAGAGTGTGGTGCTTGGAGGGCCGTGGCTGTGACTGAAGTGTAGGGAGTAGTGAGAGAGGTTAAAGGGGCATTAAGGGGCCTGAAGGTAGACTTGGATTGGACTTTCTGCTGAGGAATCTGAACTTTGTTTTTTAGGCAAGAGGGACCAATTGAAAGGTCATAAGCAGGGAAGGGATATGAAGAGATCACCTAAAACTGCTGCACATTCAGGCCCTTGAAGACGGAAATGTGTATTTTAAAAAATATGGCATAAATAGGTAATCATTCTATTTAGTAGGAAAATGTAAGTTCAGAGGAGAGAGTAATTAATTCTGCCTTGGATATGATGATAGGAAGCTTTCACAAATGAGGTGATGTTTCAACTGGATATTAAGGGTAGCTAGGATTGCACCATACAGGGAAGTTGGGAAGATGGGATTTTAGATGTGAGAAGCAGCTTGAGTGAAGAATCAGAGGCAAGAATATGCTTGGCATACTGGGAAAATCTTGACCCTGCTGATGTTGATGTGGTGCCAGGTCTGAGGAGACCAGTGGCTTGAGAGGAGACGGGATAGCATGGGCTGAAAGCAGGTCACCACAGTTTTTGGTGCCCCACTACGGAGTGAAGACTTTATGCTCTAGAGAGAGGGAAGCTGTGAGCTTTAAAAAAGCAGCTAAAAGACACGAGCAGACCTATGGCATAGAGAAATACCTCTAGCAGTTTAGAGGATGAATTGGAAAATGAGAGTTGGGTGCTATTCTACCAGGCCAGGTAAAAACAAACAGAGGTGCCTGTTGAACTAGGGTGGTGGGATTAGAAAGAGTGTAAATGGAGGATGAGGAATGAAGAAGAGGCATATTTCAAAGGTTAATTTAGCAGATGTGATTGACTGTGTGGGGAAAAGTGTAAAAAGAAGTTTCCTTTCCTTTTCTTTTTTTTTCTTTTCGAGATAGGGTCTCGCTCTCTTGCCCAGGCTGGAGTGCAGTGGCATGATCTGGGCTCACTGAAACCTCTGCCTCCTGAGTTCAAGCGATTCTCCTCCCTCAGCCACTGAGTAGCTGCGATTACAGATGTGCACCACCATTCCTGGCTGATTTTTTTTTTTTTTTTTTTTGTATTTTAGTAGAGATGAGGTTTCGCCTTGTTGGCCAGGCCAGTCTTGAACTCCTGGCCTTAAGCGCTCCACCCACCTCTGCCTCCCAAAGGGCTTGGACTACAGGTGTGAGCCACAGCACATGGCAAGAAGTTTTCTTATTCAAGCTTCTAGGTGAATTATTTTGCGATTTATCAAGGTAAGGAAAACAGGAGGAGAAGACAGATTTGGTTAAAGATAATATTTTGAAAAGTTCATCCACATTTTAAAATTTGAGGTATAATTTACATATAAAATGCTCAAATCTTAACAGTTTGATAAGCTTTGACAATTTATGTACACCTATGTAACCACCTCTACAAACAAGTTATGGAATAGTGGTTCTCAATATTGAGTGTGCATCAGAAACACCTGGATGTCTTGATGGACCATAAATTGCTTCGCCTACTCAGAGTTTCAGATTTAGTAGATCTGGGGTGAGGACTGAGAATTCAGCTTTCTAACAATTCCCAAGTGCCACTGGGTTCAGGGACCACACTTTGGAAACTGCTGATATAAAGTACCATTGTCACTCCAGATAGGCCCTCTTCTCCCTTTGTGCCTCTCTTCCCAGGCAATCACAGTTCTGATTTCTAGCACTGTGATTAGTTTGTCTATTCCTGGACTGCACAAATGGAATTATTCAGTATTCGCTTATATGTGGCTTTTTTTTTTCCATACAATATAATGATTTTGAGATTCACCTATATTGTTGCATGGGGTTTATTCCTTTTTACCTGCTGACTAGCATTCCATCATGTGACTATTATCACAATTTGTTTATCAGTTCTCCTATTGACAGACATTTGATTTAGTTTCAGTTTTGGGGTGTTATGAATAAAACTTCCATGAACATTAATATGCAAGTCTTTTTGTGGTTGTATGTTTTCATTTCTCTTGGGTAAATACTTAGGAGTAGAATTGCTGGGTCCTAGGGTAAATATATGCTTAATTTTATAAGAAACTGCCAAAATAGTTTTCCATAGTGGTTGTAATGTAGTCAAATTGTGATTACATTTTTATTGACTCTAGTGAAGCTCCTAGATATTGACTAGATTGAAGGACATTTTGTCAAAGAAGAAAGGTCTATAGTGGACAAGGAAGCTTGGTAGTGTTACCCTTTGGGATATACATGTGGCTAATCAACAGTGACCATGGAACTCTTCCAGATCCTAAGAGAATTGAAATCTATGTTTAGATTTAAAAAGTATAGTTCATTATTCATTCAAAGAACAGTTAATAAGCACTGACCATATATTAGCCATAGAAGGGCACATAGCTCCCAGTACTGTTCCTGAGGAGCTCACAGGCAAAACAAATTATTATACTTTAAGAAGGTGCAAGGCAGTGCCTTAAATCAAAGTTTATCTTAGTCCTAGTTTATCTGAATGTTATTTTTCCAGAAATTCTAACTATCAGACAATGAGGACATAAACCAAAAAACCCCAAAAAAACTCCAGAACATTTCCCATCACTGGGGAAAAGGATGGATTTGTCAGTAAAATGGTGTTGGTCCAAGTGGAGTTCACCATCTGGGAAAAAATTGGGATTCAAACCTCATATCAGGATGATGTCAACGTGTGCCAAAAAGTTTAATGTAAAACAAAAAATGTAATACAAATATGAGGACAAATCACGGACATACTCTTTTCTAATGTCAGACTAGCAAAGGTGTTTTAAACTATTGGACAAAATCCAGAAATGCAAGGCTGTTAAATCTGATTATGTAAAAATAATGAATTTCTGCACGGCACAACCCACCATAACCAAGGCCAAAAGATAAATGATTTTGTGTGTGGGTAGGGGAGATAGAATGGTGACTCATTACAGAGAACTAGTTTCCAATATATGTAATGTGTTTTAACAACCCTATTAGAACTGGGCAAAGGCTATGAGCAGACTGTTCACAGAAAATGAAATGCAAATGATTTTTAAACATGTGAAAAGATGCTCAATGCACCCATAGGAGAAATGCAAATTAATTAAACTGAAATACATATGTTCAGTTATCAGATTGACAGAGATCAGAAAGTTTGATTAGACTTTGCACTGGCAAGGGTGAGGATGCACAGTGTTGGAGAAGAAGGGCATTTCAAGTTGAGGGGAATTGGAGGAGCAGGGAGATGGAAATGGGAAAGGTAGGGCCAGCACATTAGTGCAGGACAGGTGAGCTAATGTAGGGGCAGGCGTGTTGACTTTAGCAAGGAGTGACAGCTGGCGCTGTAGTGTCATGGGAGAAGCAGGGAAACTAGATAGCTACACGCAATAACTACAAATGCTGGTCACTGCAGAGGCAGATGGCCCTACAGATAACAGCCCAAGGGAGTCACTTACCCCAAAAGGTTACATTAGTCCCAGCATTTTCCCTTTAAGAAAGCATTAAAATAGAATGTTTAATGAAATGAAAATTTAACACTCTTAACAAATTATAATTTAAAGATGTATTCTTCAGTTATCTCAAATTTAATTTTTGGAGAATGTATTTGAAGATGCTAAATAAATGAAATACATCTCTACTGGTTTAGCTGCTTATTGCTGTTCGTAGCTTCTCTTGCAGTGAATTATGTTACATCACTGAATGTTTAGGACAAAAATGTGCAGCCATGCCTGTCTCCCTTTGGTTGCAAAGGTATAGGTAGCGTAAGTAACTGATTAGGAGAGAGATTAACTGTTAGTGTTTACTTTGGAAAAGCAAGTAATGCATGTAATTTAACAGAACGGCGCTTTTCTTTTTAATTCCCGTCCCCTGACATTTCTTATCTTCCTGTGGCTTCTGCCTCATCACTCATTTTACTTTCAGAATTCTAGAATTCATAATGCTCCTTAAAATGAAGTTACTCTAATTTTTCCCGACTAGTTTAATATTGGAGGTTAATAGGTAACTGCTTGAGATACCTTTTGGTCTAGGATGTTATGATTCTGTGTGGTACATTATAATTTTAGGCATTGTACATTGTGGATTATGCCTGAAGATTTATATGTATTAGGGGCAAATAGAGTACCAAATATTTAATGATATTCTTGATTGCTTACATTCCTAAAGAAGAAGTAATTACATGTTCAAACCAACAAGCTAACTTGATTTACATTTTCCTTCTCACTCACAATTTGGTTGCCATCTAGATTTTTTTTATTAACCCTATGCCCAAATGTATTTCAATAGTTCCTTGAGTCACTAAGGCAAAAGGTTAAGGGGAAAAAGTACATCTAATAGAATACTTTGAATACTGACCAGCAAAGATTGTATAGTATTTTCTGACAGTTAAAGTTATAGATTACATTTTTAAAAAATTAAAAAAGACAATACTGTGGTGTCAGATAGATAGTATTCTTTATGGTATCTGAAAAGCAAGCTTATTTTATATTGAATTCTTGTACAGATGGGCATTATCCGAAACGTCTTAGACTCACTCCAGTGCAAAGCTGTAGGAAGATAACCATTTGGTACCTTTTGGTGGTCCTTTCAGGGACTTTTCTGGGTAGAAAATCTAATGATTGAGAAAACGTTGATATTGATAACTCAGATATTATTTATCTTAGTTAAGAAGAGTTGAGTTTGTGGGAGTAGATGCAGACTGAAAAGTCTTTTTTTTTTTTTTATATTTAAGTTCTAGGGCACATGTGCATCACGTGTGGGTTACATAGGTATACATGTGCCATGTTGGTTTGCTGCACCCATTAACTCATTATTTACAGTGGGTATTTCTCCTAATGCTATCCCTCCCCCAGGTCCCCACCTCCTGACAGGCCTCAGGGTGTGATGTTCCCCTCCCTATGTCCAAGTGTTCTCATTGTTCGGTTCCTTCCTATGAATGAGAACATATGGTGTTTGGTTTTCTGTCCTTGTGATAGTTTGCTCAGAATATTGGTTTTCAGCTTCATCCATGTCCCTGCAAAGGACATGAACCCATCCTTTTTTATGGCTGCATAGAATTCCATGGTGAATATGTGCCACAT
>NW_016818762.1:456461-459513 GCF_001698545.2 Rhinopithecus bieti
AGCATTTTTTCACGTGTCTGTTGGCTGCATAAATGTCTTCCTTTGAGAAGTGTCTGTTCATATCCTTTGCCCACTTTTTGATGGGGTTGTTTGATTTTTTCTTGAAAATTTGTTTAAGTTCTTTGTAGATTTTGGATATTAGCCCTTTGCCAGATGGATAGATTGCAAAAATTTTCTCCCATTCTGTAGGTTGCATGTTCACTCTGATGGTAGTTTCTTTTGCTGTGCAGAAGCCCTTTAGTTTAATTAGATCCCATTTGTCTATTTTAGCTTTTGTTGCCATTGCTATTGGTGTTTTAGTCATGAAGTCCTTGCTGATGCTTATGTCCTGAATGGTATTGCCTAGGTTTTCTTCTAGGGTTTTTATGGTTTTAGGTCTAACATTTAAGTCTTTAATCCATCTTCAATTAATTTTTGTATAAGGTGTAAGGAAGGATCCAGTTTCAGCTTTCTACATATGGCTAGCCAGTTTTCCCAGCACCATTTATTACATAGGGACTCCTTTCCCCATTTCTTGTTTTTGTCAGGTTTGTCAAAGATCAGATGGTTTTAGATGTGTGGTGTTATTTCTGAGGTCTCTGTTCTGTTCCGTTGGTCTGTATCTCTGTTTTGGTACCAGTACCATGCTGTTTTGGTTACTGTAGCCTTGTAGTATAGTTTGAAGTTAGGTAGCGTGATGCCTCCAGCTTTGTTCTTTTTGCGTAGAATTGTCATGGCAATGTGGGCTCTTTTTTGGTTCCATATGAACTTTAAAGTAGTTTTTTTTTACTTCTGTGAAGAAAGTCATTGGTAGCTTGATGGGGATGGCATTGAATCTATAAATTACCTTGGGCAGTATGATCATTTTCATGATACTGATTTTTCCTATCCATGAGCATGGAATGTTATTCCACTTGTTTGTATCCTCTTTTATTTTGTTGAGCAGTAGTTTGTAGTTCTCCTTGAAGAGGTCCTTCACATCCCTTGTAAATTGTATTCCTAGGTATTTTATTCTCTTTGTAGCAATTGTGAATGGGAGTTCACTCATGATTTTGCTTTCTGTTTGTCTGTTATTGGTGTATAGGAATGCTTGTGATTTTGCACATTGATTTTGTATCCTGAGACAAAAGTCTTATTTTCTAATATAAATGTTGGGATGCTTAGGGATCTCTGTGTTGTTGAAATGAATTTTTTTTTTTTCTTTAGTCCCTTATGGACAAGGGTGTATGACCTGTCTAACTTGGTGTTTTGGGCATATGTAGGTGTCTTCCTATAGTGCCCTATTAGGCATTCAAATATACTTATTGGTTGATTGATAAATTCTCGTCCACGCTGTTTTCCTCAGTTGGATAGTTTCAGTTCCACATCTACTTCAACAGTCTCAGAAGATTAGGTAAAATTGTGTAGTTATGATAAAAAATGCATATTTGATCTCTATTTTTTTCATTTATGCTGTTTTGGGAGCCAGTTTTTAAAAAAGATATAATACTGTTTCATTATTTATGCAGTTTCCTATCTTTTTGGAGAATCATTGTAATTTTTTTTGCCATTGAGTATGTTGGTATCTGTCTCAGAAAGGGAAGAAATACTGAAATCACAGTGGATGAGACTTAATTTCTCATTTCCTGCTAACCAAGTTACTACAGGTGTACCAATTATGGACAAGCATCTATCTAGACAGATAAAGTAGGATAGATTTAGGAGTCATCTTCTAATAGTTTGAGGAATAGGTTGCAAGGTATATTGCTCTCTTTGCTAATGCTTTGCCTCCAACAAGTCCCTCTGTCTGTACCTTTGAACCTGGAGTGAGTGATTTTTTTTTCCTTTTTGATGTGGAAGATAGACTGACTTATCTTGCTATTGAAGATAATATCATTTCCACCCATTTGTGAGCTGCTGTTATCTATATATCCACCTTGGCGCAGATTTATTTCCAAAGCTAGACCAGACATAATTTTGTTCTAAAATATACATAAACCCTGAATAATCTATACATCTTGCTATTGAAATCAAATGGATTTTTGAGCTCTAGAGCTCTGCTTACTTGGGTGTGGATGGTGCATTGTATGTGGTAAGTATTTAGGAAATTAATGTTTGGCCTTGGTCTTATCCAGCTTTCCAGATGGAGTTGAGAGTGGTTTCTCTGAGAAATAGAAGCATCCTTCTCAGTAAAGATACATTTTTACTTTGAGTCTATTTATCAAACCTTCCTCTGTGCTAATATGGTCTTTCTTAAACAATGTCTTCTTATCATGATTTTATTTTCATTTTATGTATGATATTGTATTAATAGACATGGTTCTGTAACTTGGAAAGTAGCCTTTACCTCCATCTTCTACCTTATTTCTTTGCTTGGCTTCTTTTCGGGTGATCCTGATTAGGTAGGTACATTTTTCCTTCCTACGTGGGAGCAGCCAAATAATAGTTTCGTCATTCTTATATGGAGGCTGGGGCAGTGCTTGTCATATGGCATGAAGTAGATGTAACTTTTTCTTTCTTTTTTTTTTTTTTTTTTGTCTTGCTCTGTCACCCAGGCTGGAGTGTAGTGGTGTTGTCTCGGATTACTGCAACCTCTGCCTCCCGGGTTCAAGTGATTCTTCTGCCTCAGTCTCCCAAGTAGCTGGGATTACAGGCGTGCACCACCATGCCCAGCTAATTTCTATATTTCTTTTTCAGTAAAGACAGGGTTTCACCATGTTGACCAGACTGGTCTTGAATTCCTAGCCTCAAGTGTTCTGCCCACCTCTTGCCTCCCAAAGTGCTGGAATTATAGGAGTGAGCCACTGTGCCCAGCCGGATGTAGCATGTAAGTTTGCCTTGGTTCATTGGGCTAAAGGAGTACCTTATAATTCTTTATAGCTTCTGAGACCTGATGAACTGTGTGATGTACAGATAACTAGAATTACTGTGAACAACTGTGAACATTATAATGTTTATTATTTGGTAAAATATATAAAATAAAATTTATTTATAGGAAAAAAGCAAAATATCTTTAATATTGCATATATATCTTTAATATTACATGTATACTATCTTTAATATTACATATAATATTAAAAATATTAATATCATT
>NW_016818762.1:462614-476434 GCF_001698545.2 Rhinopithecus bieti
GGAGATGTTCCATTGCCCAGGGAGGGGCAGGAGACAAATGTTTTTCTCTTTCTTGAGATTTAAGAGAATGGTGATGACTTTTAACCACAAGCAGCCTTTAGGCACTTGTTTAACAAAGCACATTCTGCACAGCCCAAAATCCTTTTAACCTTAAATCACCTTCGCACATGTCTCTTGCAAGGACAAAGTTGAAGGTAAGGTCACAGATTAACAGCATCTCAAATACAGAACTAAATGGAGTCTTTTATGTCTACTTCCTTCTATATAGACATGGTAACAAGCTGATCTCTCGTTCTTTTCCCCACACTGCTGGAACCCTAAAGAACAATGTTATGCTTACACCAAACCAGAGAAGCAGCAAAGATGACATCAGTAGCTTAATTCCTGACAAAGGTCCACTATTACATTCAGTATAAGAAAGGTGAATTCAGAAAGAGAATGAGCTAGAAACTGTGCATAGAAGTTAGATAATTTTGGGGGTTTTAGAGAGAAAATACACTGACAGAGATGGATGTAAAGCTGCAGTTTGAGAATTTGTATGTAATTAGGTAGACTGGGAAGGACATTTGCTTCATGTCTATGTGGAACCAATTGGGCAGAAGGTCTCCTGCCTTCAAGGAGACAGGTTTAATGAGAATGGAAGAGTGTGGGCTAAGGTATAATGAGATTTGTTAGAGAGGGAAAGGGGAATGAAAAAAGGATTTTTTTTTTTTTTGGGGTGGCAAACAAATTGCATCTTTTTTTTTTTTTATTATTATTATACTTTAAGTTCTAGGGTATATGTGCACAACGTGCAGGTTTGTTACATAGGTATACATGTGCCCACCCATTAACTCGTCATTTATATTAGGTATTTCTCCTAATGCTATCCCTCCCCCATCCCCCACCCCACGACAGGCCCCAGTGTGGGAAATGAAGGAATTTTTGAAGCCTGGTTTAGACTTTTTGGTTGGGAATAATGTCTAGAAGTACTAAATTGACATGGTCAAACTATTAATAGTTAATAAATTACTTTAGAAATACTGTGAGGAACGTTTTGAAGGAAGTGTAGCCTGAGAGACTAAAGAATACTTACCCTCCCTCCCACGCACAGGCCTTTATGAAGGTTTTGGTGCTGCGTGTAAGAACGCCACACAGGCTCTTCAAGATCTGGCCTTGGCTGAAGTCTCCTGCTACCTCTCACAAGTTCACCCTTGTGGCTTTGTTTTCTTCCTCCCCCCACTCCCCTCTTCCCTCCTCTCCCCTTCCTCCCACCCTCTCTCCCTTCCTTTCCTTCCTTCTCCTTTCTTTTCTTTCTTTCTTGACAGGGTATCACTCTGTTGCCCAGGCTGCAGTGCAGTGGTGCAATCATAGCTCAGTGCAGCCTCAGAGCTCCTGGGCTCAAGTGATCCTCCTGCCTCAGCCTCGCGAGTACCTGGGACTACAAGTATGAGCCACCATGCCTTGCTAATTGTTATTATTTTCTCTAGAGACAGAGTCTCGTTATGTTGCCCAGGCTGACCTTGAACTGCTGGCCTCAAGCTGTTCTCCCGCCTTGGCCTCCCAAAGCACTGAGATTACAGGTGTGAGTCACTGAGCCCAGCCAGAAATTACTTTAGAAATACTTTGAAGAATGTTTTGAAGCAAGTGGAGCCTAGGAGACTAAAAATTATTTACCTCCCTCCCACATGGAGGCCTTTATAAAGGCTTTGGTAGGTAGGAACGCCACACAGGCTCTTCAAGATCTTGCTTTGGCTTTAGTTCCCTTCCACCTCTCAGAAGTTCACCCTTGAGGGTTTTTTCCTTGATGTCTTTCTTTTTTTCCTCTCAGCTTATTGAGGTATAATTGACAAATAAAAATTATGTCTTTCTAAGGTATACAATGTAATGATTTGATATTTGTATACATAATGTAATGATCACCAATCAAATTAACACACCCTTCACTACACGTGGTTGCCCTGTGTGTATGTGGTGAGAATAGTAAGATCAACTCTTAGAAAATTTTAATAGAATAATATTAACTATAGTCACTATGCTGTTTATTAGATCTCCAGAACTTACTTGTAACTGAAAGTTTGTACCCTTTGATCAGCATCTCCCCATTTCCCTCACACTACAGCCTCTGGCAACCACTGTTCTACTTTCTGCTTCTATGGGTTTGACTCTTAGTCCACATATGAGTGAGATCATACAATATTTGTCTTGCTGTGCCTGGCTTATTTCACTTAGTATAATGTCCTCCAGGTTCATCCACATTGTTGCAAATGGCACACTTTCCTCCTTTTTTATGGCTAAATAATATTCCATTGTGTATATATATCACATTTTCTTTATCCATTCATCCCTTGATAGACACTTAGGTTGATTCCATATCTTGGCTGTTGTGAATAGTGCTGCAGTGGACATGGGAGTGCAGGCATCTTTTGGAGATACTGATTTCATATATACCCAGAAGTGGGATTGCTGGATCATATGGTAGTCCCAGTTTTAATATTTTGAGGATCCTCCATCTGTTTCCCATAATAGCTGTACCAATTATCTTTTGGCTTATTTATTTATTTATTTTTTTGAGACGGAGTCTCACTCTGTCGCCCAGGCTGGAGTACAGTGGCCGGATCTCAGCTCACTGCAAGCTCCGCCTCCCGGGTTCACGCCATTCTCCTGCCTCAGCCTCCCGAGTAGCTGGGACTACAGGCGCCCGCCACCTCGCCCGGCTAGTTTTTTGTATTTTTTAGTAGAGACGGGGTTTCACCGTGTTCGCCAGGATGGTCTCGATCTCCTGACCTCGTGATCCGCCCGTCTCGGCCTCCCAAAGTGCTGGGATTACAGGCTTGAGCCACTGCACCTGGCCCTTTTGGCTTATTTTTAAAAACAGCTTTATTGAGATATAATTTACATATCATTAAATTTACTCATTTTAAGAGTATAATTCAATGATTTCTTCGTAATTCAGAAAATCATGTAACATCTATCTCTCCAGTCTAATTTTAGAATGTTTCCATCACCCAGAAAAGAAACCTCGTGTCCATTTGCAGTCACTTCCCCTTCCCAGACCCAGCCTCAGGCAACCACTAATCCACTTAAAAAATTATACATAATAATTATACATATTTGTGGCATATACTTGATATTTTGATGCATACAATGAATAATGATCAAATCAGGGTAATTAGGATATCCATTACCTCAAACATTAACAACTTCTTTGTGTAGAGAACGTCCCAAATCTTCTAGATATTTTGAAATACAGCATAAATTAATGATAACTATAGACCCTACTGTGCTGTTGAACATTAGACTTATTCGGCCGGGTGTGGTGGCTCACGCCTGTAATCCCAGCACTTTGGGAGGCCGAGGCAGGTGGATTATGAGGTCAGAAGATCGAGACCATCCTGGCTAACACGGTGAAACCCCATCTCTACTAAAAAAAATACAAAAAATTAACCAGGCATGGTGGTGGGCGCCTGTAGTCCCAGCTACTTGGGAGGCTGAGGCAGGAGAATGGCATGAACTCAGAGGCGGAGCTTGTAGTGAGCCGAGATCACGCCACTGCACTCCCACCTGGGCGACAGAGCAAAACTCCGTCTCAAAAACAACAACAACAGCAACAACAAAACAAGAGTATTAGACTTATTCTTTCTATATAACTGTATATTTGTATCTGTTAACTGACCTCTCCTTACCTTCCTCTCCCTGCCATCCTTCCCAGCCTCTGATAATCATCATTCTATTATCTCCCTCCACGAGATCAACTTTTAGCTCCCACATATGAGTTTGAGAACATGTGATGTTCGTCTTTCTGTACCTGGCTTATTTTACTTAGCGTAATGACACCCAGTCCTATCCATGTTGCTGCAAATGACAGGATTTCATTCTTTTGATGGCTGAATAATATTCCACTCTGTATCTGTGCCACATTTTCTTTATTCATTCGTCTATTGGTGGACACTTAAATTGATTTCATATCTTGGCTATTGTGAATAGTGCCACAGGAAACATGCGAGTGCAGATAGCTCTGATTTCTTTTTTCTTTTTTTTTGTCTTGTTGGGGGCAGTGAAGCCAGCTTGCTTTTATGCCACCATTTTGGACCCAAAGTCTTTCCTTTCCTTTGGATATAATCCCGGCACTGGGATTGCTCGATCATATGGTCGGTCTATTTTTAGTTGTGTTTTGAGGAACCTCCATACTCTTTTCCATAGTGGCTGCAGTTAATCTGCATTGACAGGCCCGAAGTATCAGCAGTACACCAGAGATTCCCTTTCTCCACATTCTTCCCAGCATCTGTTATCTATTTTTTGATAAAAGTCATTTTAACTGAGGCGAGACAGTATCTCATTGTGGTTTTGATTTGCATTTCCCTGATGATTAGAGATGCTATTTTTTTTTTCATGTACCTGTTGGCCATTAGTGTGTCTTCTTTTGAGAAATGATTATTCAGATAATTTGCCTGGGTCACAATTGGATAATTTATTTATTTTTGGTGTTGGATTCCTTATATATTGTGGCTGTTAGTCCCTTGTCAGATGTACAGTTTACAAATATTTTCTCTCATTCTTTAGGTTGTCTCTCCACTCTGTTGTTTCCTTTGCTGTGTGAAGCTTTTTAGCTTGATGTCATCTGATCCTACTTTAATGATAGCAAACTACTTAGACTTTCCTGAGCCTCTTTCATGGCTCTTTGCCTTTTGACCAGTCATTTTATCTGCTTTCTCCCAATCAGCTTTTCCTTTTTCCTTTAAGAATCTCATCAATCCCCATTTTTTCCCTGAGACTTTTCCTGGTGCCCATTTCAGCCAGTCAACCCTTCCTTTCTGTGTACCATCTCTCTACCGTGGACTCGTGTTCTTACAAGGATTTTAATAGCTTGTTGAGATGTCGATCTCTTAGGATTCCTGAACTCCCCAGTTGCAGGGGGAGTGCCTTTTGTCTTTGAGGTCGTCCCAGCACTTAGCAGGATACTCAGCACATAACATGACATTAAGAACTGTTTATTAGGCTGGGCAAGGTGGCTCACGCCTGTAATCCCAGCACTTTGAGAGGCCAAGGCAAGTGGGTCCCAGGAGTTCAAGACCAGCCTGGCCAAGATGGTGAAACCCTATCTCTACTAAAAATACAAAAACAAACAAACAAAAAGAAATGGGCGCAGTGGCGGCCACCTGTAGTCCTGGCTACTTGGGAGGTTGAGGCAGGAGAATCACTTGAACCTGGGAAGCGGAGGTTGCAGTGAGCCGAGATCGCGCCATTGCACTCTCGCCTGGGCAACAAGAGCCAAACTCTGTCTCAAAAAAAAAAAAGAGAGCTGTTTGTTGAAATGAGTTGAATTGAACTGTCATATTTAGAAACCTCCAAAAGTCGGCCAGGCATGGTGGCTCATGTAATCCCAGCACTTTGGGAGGCCAAGGTGGGCGGATCCCTTGAGGTCAGGAGTTCGAGACCAGCCTGGCCAACATGATGAATCCCTGTCTCTACTGAAAATATAAAAATTAGCTGGACGTGGTGGTGGACACCTGTAATCCCAGCTACTTGGGAGGCTGGGCAGGAGAATTGCTTGAACCCAGGAGGCGGAGGTTGCAGTGAAGCGAGATTGCGCCACTGCACTGCAACCTGGGCGACAGAGTGAGACTCTGTCTTGAAAGCAAGCAAGCAAGCAAGCAAACACCTTCCAAAGCCATACCTTATTTTATCCTTTATCCTATGCATCCTTGGGTTCTCAAACTCCTGCCATAATCTTCGTGAGTGACACAGGGATGACTTCTTTGTCTTACATTTTTAGTATCTTTATTTAGGTATCTAAATATTTAGATTTTTATTAAAAGATACTAACACACTGTTATTAAAAAAGTATTGTTACTTTATTTTTATGCTTCCTTGCATCTTTAAAACACCGATGCTCTTTAGACATTTAGATATTTAAAATTTACTTTTAAAATATAAAAAATAAATTTAGCTTAGTGATGTTTGGTTCTTAATATCAGTTTGTGTAGCGACTAGGACAGCTGATATAGGCAATAACAGACATTGTGTGACATTCTTATAAATACGTTGGATGTGTTTAGCGATAGCATGTGGTTTCAGATGAAGATCTAATTGTATATACACTTGAGTGTGTTTACACTTACAGTTTGAAAGATTTTTAATGCCATTCTTGAAAATGAAAAACCTTTAAAGCAGAATTGTTCGTGTATTTTCTACCTAGTTGAAATCTATTGCTGTAATATTTTCCATCCATTACAGACATGGCATAGCTATAATTTTTGTTTCAAATGACTGTTTCAAAGGGAGTCTGAGGGATTATACCACTCGGTTAAATTGCTTGTTTAATTAAAGTTGACCCTCTGTATCTGAGGGTTCTACATCCACCGATTCAACCAACAGCGGATTAAAATATTTTAAAACTCAAAAGATAAAATAATATGAAAAATATAGTAAAACTATTTACATATCATTTACATTGTATTAAGTATTATAAGTAATCTAGAGGTGATTTGAAGTGTACAGGAGGATGTTGTAGGTTATATCCAAATACTTCACCATTTTATATCAGGGACTTGAGCATCCACAGATTTTGGTATCCTCAGGGGTTCTGGAACCAATCTGTCCCTCCCCAGCCCCCTACCTCCCATATGGTGGGATGACTGTATGTGGTCCCCAAATGCATCTACCTATTACAGATGTTTCTATTTTCCTTATCTTTTTCTCTCAATCTCTCATGATGGTTTTTCACTTTTCCTATTCATTGGTTGGGGTTTACCTCTCAGTTTTCAGGGAATTAAAACACTAGGAACACCCTGTTTGGCTTTTCTCTTCCTCATGCTGGAGCATTCGTTGTTTGGTTTTTGCCCACACCAGTCTGCAACAGAGGCATATGAGTCTGGAAGCCAGCATTTTCTGTCTGTGGCATCCCAGAGTTAGATGGGAAAGGAGTCTTGGAGAGGCTGGAGTCTTGCACTTGAGTTTGGTCACCCTCTGCTTTATCTTCCTGTTTCCAGTGGAGCCCCCTCCACCTCTTCCACCAGGTATGCTTGTCCCAGCATCCAGAGTTCCTCTAATTCCGTGGCCCTAACCTGTCTATAGATGAGAACCACCTGGGGAAATTGTGAAACTGCTAACAACCAGCCACACCTCATGCCAATCAAACTTCAAGTCAGAAACTCTGGTGGGACTCTGAGTGTTTTAAAGCTCTCCAGGTGAGTCCAATGTGCAGCTGAGCAGAGGAATCATTGCTCAGATTGCTCCTCCTGTGACCGAGCCCTCACTACATCTGTGAATTCTCTGCTGCCCTTTTACTCTTGCCTACCCACCCCCTCACCCCCACATCCCACCACAGCTACTTTGCTGTACCCTCTTTAATTATGCGTCTGTGCACCTGCTGCTCTCTGTCTGGAGGGCTCTTTCCCTTGGCCTTTGCATCACTCACTTCTCCTTCCTTTCAGGTCTCTGCTCTGTAGCAAAAACTGCCCCCCGGTTCCTACCCCCCGGCCTGCTTCCTCTTGCACCATAGCAGTCATAGCGTCTGAGCCAACACAGATCCTCTTGCTTGTGGTTCCCCAGTAGAATGTAAGTTCCGTGAGGGCAGGACTAAGCTTTGTTCCCTTGGAGATTTCTGGGCATCTAGAACTGAGCCTGGCATCCGGGAGTTGCTTGCCGATTATCAGGTGAATGAAATTCTATAGAGATTTTCTGCTGGTGTTGGAAGGAGGGTTGGTTATGTGATTCATTGTGTTGGGCAGGAGATGAGGGGGAGTGTCTAACGGCTCTGAGATTTTTCAGCCCTACCGATGCCTCCTTTGCCTGAGCCTTTATTTTGGGCTGTTTTTGTAAGGTTCACATTACTAGGGCTGCTAAGTCAGTTTTGGCCACTGTCATATCTTCTCTTTGTCCTTATAGATTTATGCTTCCAAATATATATCTTTAACACTTGAGTATTCAGGAGGAAGTACAGGTAACATTTGTATTCCATCCACTCTGTTTAACCGGAAGTTGGGCCCTTCATTACTTCCTCCTCGGTTCACGCACAGATTAATTTCTTCCATGAATTTATTGAATACTGACTATGTGCCAGACACTAAGAATAAAATATACAGTTCCTGCTGTCATTGAGGTTATTAAACGGTAAATTTGGATGAAAAGAATCAGGGGTTCTTTTTATTCTTGCAATATTTCTGTAAGTTTGAAATTATTTAAAAATACACATTTTCGGGCCGGGCGTGGTGACTCATGCCTGTAATCCCAGCACTTTGGGAGGCCAAGGCAGGTGGAAAATGAGGTCAGGAGATCGAGACTATCCCAGCCAACATAGCAAAACCCCATCTCTACTGAAATACAAAAAATTAGCCAGGCATAGTGGTGTGCACCTGTAGTCTCAGCTACTCAGGAGGCTGAGGCAGGGGAATCGCTTGAACCTGGGAGATAGAGGTTGCAGTGAGCCAAGGTTGCACCACTACACTCCAGCCTGGTGACAGAGCGAGACTCTGTTTCAAAAAAACAAACACACAAACAAAAAAACAAAAACCCATTTTCTAAGAGTGCACCAAGCAGACCCACAAAATCGTGAAGAGGCTCCTGTGCCATGCCAGAGATCCTGAAGGCTCTGTGAGCCATTAAAGGTTTTAAGCAGGGGAGTACTATAAGTTTTGGAACTGAGAAAAATTAACTCTGAGTAGAAACAGGATGGGTTCAGGGCATGCAAGACTGGAGGAAGGGATACCAGGAGGTATCCAGAATACCTTCATTATTTCTGGTAATCCAGAAATAATGAAGGCCTCAGATGAGACACTTCTGGTGGAGAAAAGCAGCTTTTCCCATCATGCCCGTTTTATCGGATTCCCTTGGAGGTAAAGCTGTTTCTGTGGTAACATAACCAGCCATTATTAAGGGAAGTGGGCTTGTTCTTATAAACGAAGTGTCTCTTGTGGTTGTACCCAGAGACAAAGTAGTAGGATCTATGACAAGATTGACATTGCAATAAACAGAAAGACCCACCAGAAAGTAGCTTGGGTTATTGCTATTCAGGGAACAGCTCTGTGTGATTACAGCCATTGCTCAGAACTGAATTCGTCTGGTCTGGTGGATGCAGTGCTGGAATCTGTACTAATATACTTTTTATAGTTATCTCACCCATAAATTTTCTGTTTCATTGGATAGCCTGTGCTCATTGCTGTGGAGAGTCTGTCCCTGGTATGCCAAGCTAACATGTACTTTAAAGATTCTCTATATATCTGCTTTAATGGAAAGGCATTTCTATCATTTTTACTTCAAGGTTTTCTCTTTTTACAAAATAACTTTTGGTGGGTTTTTATAATTTTTATTTATTTATTTTGAGACTGAGTCTTGCTCTGTCACCCAGGCTGGAGTGCAGTGGTGCGATCTCGGCTCACTGCAAGCTCCGCCTCCCAGGTTCATGCCATTCTTCTGCCTCAGCCTCCTGAGTAGCTGGGACTGCAGGTGCCCACCACCACGCCTGGCTAATTTTTTGCATTTTTAGTAGAGTCGGGGTTTCACCATGTTAGCCAGAATGGTCTCGATCTCCTGACCTCATTTTCCACCTGCCTCTGCCTCCCAAAGTGCTGGGATTACAGGCGTGAGCCACCGCACCCGGCCTGGTTGAGTGTTTTTAAAAAAATTTATATTGATTTCCATCCCACATGCAGGTATTGTTCTTTGTGCTTAACATTATGGAAACTTTGTCCTGAGAAACTTCAGTCTGAAGAAGTCAATTTCCTCCTACAATTTAGCTGGTAATTGATGAGAACTGCGAAATTGATCAATCCACCGGACACATTATAGTTGCTAGCACTGAACTAGGTCCTGTGGGTTTCTCCGATCTGCTCAGGGACAGGGATCATGGCCTAATTAATTTCTATATCCTTCTTCCGTTACCACAGTATAGTTGCTTGTTTCATAAATGTTTGTTGAATTGAGCAGTGGATGTGAGAGAAGTAGAGGTATTGTTCAGTGACCACATTTAGGCCTGTGTGGGTCTTTTAGGCAACTTTATTCAGTAGATTAGGATGTTGGGTAAACATAGTACTACCAGTCTTACTTGAAGATTTGAGACAAATGAGTTAATTAAAAACATTTTTAAAAATTGTGACTAGGCCAGGTGTGATGGCTCATGCCTGTAATCCTGGCCCTTTGGGAGGCTGATGAGGGAGAATCACTTGAATCCAGGAGTTTGAGACAAGACAGGGCAACATAGCAAGACCCTGTTTCTAAAAATAAAAAAGTATATAAAATAAATCATGATAAAAAGACACAACATAGAATTTACCATGGTAACAACTTTTTTTTTTTTTTTTTAAGATGGAGTCTTGCTGTGTCGCCCAGGCTGGAGTGAGGTAGTATACAGTCTCAAGTCACGCGGCAACCTCTGCCTCCTGAGTTCAAGCGATTCTTCTGCCTCAGCTTCCCAAGTAGCTGGGATTATAGGCGTGCCACCACACCCAGCTAATTTTTTGTATTTTGGTTTCACCATGTTGGCCAGCCTAGTCTCAAACTCCTGACCACAAGTGATCTACCCGCCTCGGCCTTCCGAAGTGTTGGGATTACAGGCGTGTGCCCAGCCTGTTGTAACAATTTTTAATTGTACAGTTCCATAGTGTTAAGTCTAGAATTTGTTCATCTTGCATATCAGAAACTCTGTATTACACAATATCTCCCTTGTTTGCTCTGCCTCCCAGCCCCTGGACAGCCTTCATTTTGTACTTTCTGTTTTTACAAATTTGACTACTTTAGATACCTCATATAAATGGAATCATATAGTATTTGTCTTTTAGTGACTGGCTCATTTCATTTAGTAATAATGTCCTCAAGGTTCATCCATATTGTAGCATGTGACAGGATTTCCTTCCTTTTGACGGCTGAATAATGTTCCATAGTGAGTAGGGAAACCACATTTTGTTTATCCATTCCACAGACACTTGGGTTGCCTCTACCTCTTGGCTGTTGTGAATTCTGCTGCTATGAACGTGAGTAGGCACATACCTCTTCAAGATCCTGCTTTCAACTCTTTGGATAAATACCCAGAAGCAGGATTGCTGGATCATATGGTAGCTCTATTTTGGATTTTTTGAGGCACTTCCATACTGTTTTCTATAGCAGTTGCACCATTTTACAGTCCCAGTAACAGTGCACTTTCTCTATGTTCTTGCCAACAGTCACTTTTATTTTTCTGTTAAAAAATGTGTTATGGTGTCGAATCTACATTCTGAATGAATATTATAGGTAAAACAGAAGACTTCAAATAAATCTTGATTTTTGTGGCAGATCCTCTAATGAAAGGAACAGAGAACTTTAGATAAGTCCTGAATGATAAAAGAAATCCTCAGGATATTGTAATTGAGAAAAATTCATGCACATATATAAAGATAAAAAACTTCTTCTCAAAGCGGCATGTCACCAAGTACAACTTCATTTAAATACTTAGTACCATGGTTGTTGAGTAGACGTCTCGAATTATGTCAATAACATAAGACTTTCTGAAAGTGATACATTTTGAATGGGAGCTTGAAAGGAGATGGTAAATGTAATTGACAGCAAGAGGAGTGGGCATTAATATAAAGAAAAATGTGATCTTAAAATTATACAAACGTAGAATTTCACAGTGGGAGCTAAGATTCAATGCTTTTTCTTCTCTATTTAGTAATAGCTATAACTGGAAATAGTAACTGAGTTTATTTAATGAGGACAGATCAATTTTTTTGTGATTTTCATTGAGATTTGACAATAAGTCTTCAAGTGCTGTAACGATTTGTGTCACCGACTCCCTAGAAAGGACTCAAAGCTTACTTGATAAACACCATTTTGTTATCTAACCTCCTAGGATTGAGTGCTTTTCATGTTTGTAATTTAGGGTAGGCTGCCCCTTTATTTTCTTTGCTGTTGACATGGCTACATGTACAAAAGAACACTTACTATCAAGAAAGCAAATGCTGGAAAGCTGAAGTGTGTAAATAGCTAACAGTGTGTTCTATTCTTACAAGTATTGCCCATCCTCTGCAAATCTAAGTCAACCTTCAAGCAATGACATGCTTTCCATGTGGATGCGGAGTGTAAGACTGTTGTCCCATAAGTTCTGTGCTTTTTTTTGGTTTTCAGTAGATTTTCTTCTTTCATAGGATATATCTTAAGGCTTGTCCATCTTCAGTTTTTATTTCCCTTATTTTGCTGGTAATTTAAATTATTCTCACTTTGTATTTTAATTACCTTTTGCTTAAAAGTTTATTTTTGTTTTTAATGTAAACCGTGCAGTTCCCAAACTAAAACTAGAATAACCAGACAAGATATAAGTTATACTGTGACAGGATAGTAGCAGTTTACATACTTGGACCAGACAGCTGGGGATGGTGTCTGTCACATGTGACTATATTCTTTGATTGGTAGGTTTCAGTTGTGTGTGTCAGGAGGAAAGTCTTACTGTTCGTTTAACCTTAAATAGTTGGATGTTGGAAAATTAATATTTAGAAATGGATAAATGATTCTTTGAATGGTACAGTGTCAGAAGCAAAACAAAAACAAAAACAAATCAGTTTCAGTTTAGCTATGTGTGAATTTAATCGAATAACACATTTTGAGCAAATGATTTTACGCAAGTACCTTCCAAAGTGAGTTCCTTGGAATACCAGTTTTATAGGGTGTTAATAAACATTCTGTGAAGAAAGGGTGTTAACAGTCACATGGGTTGAGGAACCTTCCTAGATTAAACAGTAGAAATCAGATTTCTTAACTCTGGGGCTTCTCCAAGCCTTTAATGTTTGAGTGTTCGTTGTGAATTGATTAGGAATGAGGGATAACCTGTAGTGTTTCTGAAACATTTGTAGAATTCTTTTTTCTTAGAGCGTCCTGTAGAATGAATACTCTATAAAGAAACCATGCAACAATGGATTAGGAAGCATTTAGGGCAAGAGGTTTGTTGGAGGTTGCAGGAGGTATGTATGGTTCAGATGAGGTTGGATCCCTATTCAGCCTAAGTGATAAGAATTTCACATCGTGGCCGGGTGCCATGGCTCACATCTGTAATCCCACCACTTTGGGAGGCCAAAGTGGGTGGATCACGAGGTCAAGAGTTTGAGACCAGCCTAGCCAACATGGTGAAACCCCATCTCTACTAAAAATACAAAAATTAGCTGGGTGTGGTGGCAGGCGCCTGTCATCCCAACTTCTTGGGAGGCAGAGGCAGGAGAATCGCTTGAACCTGGGAGGTGGAGGTTGCAGTGAGCTGAGATTGCGCCATTGCACTCCAGCCTGGGTGACAGAGTGAGACTCCGTCTCAAAAAAAAAAAAAAAAAAAAGGAATTTCACATCTTGCAAAAGACATTTCAACTAGACTTTATGTGTGCAACCTGCTTCCCAGTTTTATAGGTATGACTGGCATACTTTTATAGGTACTTGGCGACACAGTCAGTACTGGGGATGAGCTGGCCTGCTAATTAGTAATTCATAACTTTGTATTTTGCACTTCACAACTTAGGGAAGAGCTGAAAGGTTGAGAAGAAGAAAAAGCAAATTTGTTTTATTGAAATATTTGGCATTACTTTGTTTTGGAAAGTTAATAACTGCCGTAATGGTTTTTTAAGATTGTTAGAAGGGGCCGGGCGCGGTGGCTCAAGCCTGTAATCCCAGCACTTTGGGAGGCCGAGACGGGTGGATCACGAGGTCAGGAGATCGAGACCATCCTGGCTAACACGGTGAAACCCCGTCTCTACTAAAAATACAAAAAACTAGCCGGGCGAGGTGGCGGGCGCCTGTAGTCCCAGCTACTCGGGAGGCTGAGGCAGGAGAATGGCGTGAACCCGGGAGGCGGAGCTTGCAGTGAGCTGAGATCTGGCCACTGCACTCCA
>NW_016818762.1:476559-499959 GCF_001698545.2 Rhinopithecus bieti
AAAAAAAAAAAAAAAAAAAAAAAAAAGATTGTTAGAAGGAAACCAAGCTGCAGACTTACATTACTCGTTCAGTCCAAATGACACATTCCCCATCTGTTTAACAAAAAATGCGTCATAGCTTGGGCTGCTATAACAAAATACTTAAACTGGGTGGCTTAAATGACAAAATTTATTTCTCATCATTCTGCAGGCTGGGAGGTTCAAGATGAAGGCACCGGGAGAGTCCTCCTGGTGAGGCCTGCTTCATGGTTCCTTGAGAGTATCTTTTTGCTCTGTCCTCACCTGGTAGAGAAGGGAAGCAGGCTCTCTCAGGACTTGTAAAAGGAATGAAATACACCTAACACTACTGAACTGTAAACTTCCACATGATTAAGATGGTAAATTTAACATTATATGTTTTCTACCACAATAGAAAAAGTGAAAAGAGGGATACTAATTTCATTCATGAGGGCTTCTCCCTCATGACTTCTTCTAATCCGAACTGCTTCCCAATGGCCCCATCTCCTAAGACCATCACATTGGGGGTTAGTGTCTCAACAAATGAGTTTTGGGGGGACACAGGCATTCTTGTGAATGCTATAATAGAAGGCTTATAGAATTTTAGAGCTGTAGCAACTTGTAGCAATCATCCTATTTTTAAGATGAGAAAGCTAAACACTAGGGATAGTGTGTCACTCTCTTT
The DNA here is from genome assembly GCF_001698545.2 of Rhinopithecus bieti. Lineage (NCBI taxonomy): Eukaryota > Metazoa > Chordata > Mammalia > Primates > Cercopithecidae > Rhinopithecus > Rhinopithecus bieti. Next base: position 477,242 of record NW_016818762.1, read on the forward strand.
AATTCACAGCTATTTTAAAAGCAGGGTTTAGATTAGAATCCAGATCTCCTGGTTCGTAGTTTGATCATTTGCACTGCACTTTGCAACCCTCTCCTGTGGGAGTGAGTTGTCTCTCTCTGTTGCTCTATCTCTCTCTCTCTGTAAATATATTTTGTTTCTTTAGAGTTTACCTCTGTAGGGGGTTTTGCCTTTAGCGCGTTTTCTTCAGTTGTACGCGTTGCTCCGTAAGTAACAAGAGATACTGATTTCTAGCCTATGCTCATGTCTCCTAAAATGGTTCCATTTGATGCTCTGGCAGTTTATGAATTGTAATTAATTAATGAAATTTGTTTAAGTACTGTTGACCACACTGTAAATTCGGTGACAATTTGTATAGAGGTGAAGAAGAGGGAAGAGCGAGGTTCTTCCCTCCATGCTGTCTCAAGGCTTTAGTGACTGTGAGAATGGCAGTGCCATTGAAAGAAATAGGTGTGGCTGGGTGCGGTGGCTCACCCCTGTAATCCCAGCACTTTGGGAGGCCAAGGCGGGTGGGTCACGAGGTCAGGAGTTCGAGACCAGTGTGGTGAACATGGTGAAACTCTGTCTCTGCTGAAAATACAAAAAATTAGCCAAGCATAGTGGTGGGCGCCTGTAGTCCCTGCTTCTCGGGAGGCTGAGACAGGAGAATCGCTTGAATCCAGGAGGCAGAGGTTGCAGTGAGCCGAGATCGCGCCATCACGCTCCAGCCTGGGCAACAAGAGCAAAACTCCGCACCCCCAGCGCCAGAAAAAAAAAAGAAAGAAAGAAATAGGTGTATCTGATGCTGTCGGTTTGGTAGGGAGCATAGTGTTTGTGGTTAGACATCTGGAGTTTTTAAATTTATGACTATTATTTATTCTGGTTACGTAACTAATGCATTCTGTGTTTTAAAAATTTGAACAGTATGGCATGTTGATGAATAAAGTGCTGCTGAGCGGTTAGGGATGAATGTCCAGCAAGCAGTTTAGATTTGTAGTTCTTTGTGTATTCTAGAACGAGTTGTTAATTTTCGGTTCGTTACATGTATGCAAATATTTTTCTCCCAGTCAATGGCCTGTTTTTTACTTTGTCTGTGGTGTCTGTTGTTGAACATAGGTTTTAAATTTTATAGTAATCATATTTGTCCACATTTCCCTTAATTATTTCAGACCTGTTGGCTCAAGAAATCCTTCTTTCTCCCTAAGATATTATGATTATATTTTACTTTCTTCCTTTATTTTAAATTATTTAATTTTCATATTTAGTACTTTAATCGGAATTCTTTTTCTCTTTCTTTTTTTTTGTTGTCTGGTGAGGACTCTCTTATTTGGTTTGCAGACAGCTACCTTTTCCCTGTGCTCACAGGGCAGAAAGAGGGAGGAAGCTCTCTGGTGTCTTCTTATAAGGCCGTTAACGCCATCGTGAGGGCGCTGTCTTCATGACTTCGTCTAAATCTGATGACCTCCCAAAGGCCCCGTGGCTAAACACCATCACACTGGGGGGTTAGGGCTTCAACGTCTCAATTTTGGGGGGTACCATTCAGTCTGCAGAAGGATTAAATTTTTTTTTTTTTTTTTGACTCAGAGTCTGGCTCTGCCGCCCAGGCTGGAGTGCAGTGGCACCATCTCGGCTCACTGCAAGCTCCACCTCCCGGGTTCACGCCATTCTCGTGCCTCAGCCCCCCGAGTAGCTGGGACTACAGGCGCCCGCCACCTCGCCCGGCTAATTTTTTTGTATTTTAGTAGAGACGGGGTTTCACCGTGTTAGCCAGGACGGTCTGGATCTCCTGACCTCGTGATTCGCCCGCCTCTGCCTCCCAAAGTGCTGGGATTACAGGCTTGAGCCGCCGTGCCCGGCCCTAATTTAATTTTTAAAATGTGGCCAACAGTTGCCCCAGCGTCATTAATTGAATCAGCTGTCTTTTCCCCACTGATTTACAATGATAGAGTGTCTGTTTTGGTCTTAATTTTGATCACTGCTTTAATTGTACCAATAGTACAGTCTTAATTATTAAAGCTATAAAATAATCTTAGTGTCTGAGATGGTAAGACTCCCAATTTGCTACTCTTCAAAATTGTCATGGCTGTTAGTGGCCCTTTCTTCTCTTGTATGAATTTTAGGAGAAGTTGACTAAATCACACACTACACACACACACACACACAACACAAGACAAAAGTCCCCAAATATATAGATTGTGTTTGTATTTACATTGTTATGAATGATTTGGGGAGAACCCACTTCTTTACAATATTGTGTTTTCTCAGCCATGATCATGGCAAATTTCCCCGTTTATTTATTCAGTTTTTTATATTCTAGAATAATATGTTGTTATTGTTTCCATGAGTCTTTGACATGTTTTATTATATTCTCAGGCACTTCATAGTTTTTTTTGATATAATGCGTAGGATTGCTTATCAGTTACGCTTTCTAATCGTCAGAGGAACACATCTGACCCAGTAACCTTAGTGAACTCTCCTATTAACCCTTGCAGTTTGTCTACAGATGCTTTTGCATTTTCCATGTAGTCAGCTGTCATGTTTGTATGCAGTCAGTTTTGTTTCTCCCTTTCTACTATTGATCTTTGTCTTATCACACTAGCTTTTGCGTGATGCTGAATAGAGGCAGTGATAGAGGGCATCCTTGTTTTTCTGTTTGTTGGTTTGTTTTTGTTTTACTTTAGTGGGAATGCCTCTAAAATCTGACCATGATATGTAATGTTTGCTGTTGGTTTTTATAGCTGTTACCAGCTATAAAGTTTAAGAAGTTTAAGAAGTTCCCAGCTGGGCTCGGTGGCTCACGCCTGCAATCCCAGCATTTTGGGAGGCTGAGGCAGGTGGATCACGAGGTCAAGAGATTGAGACCATCCTGGCTAACAAGGTGAAACGCTGTCTCTCCTAAAAATAGAAAACAAAATTAGCCGGGCATGGTGGTGTGCACCTGTAGTCCTAGCTACTGGGGAGGCTAAGGCAGGAGAATGGTGTGAACCCGGGACGTGGAGCTTGCAGTGAGCCGAGACTGCGCCACTGCACTCCAGCCTGGGCGACGGAGTGAGAGTCTGTCTCAAAAANGTATAGAAAATTTGGAAAATACTCAAAGCACATTAAAAGAAGTAAAAATTAGTCATAATCACTCTATTTAAAATGTTTTCTTCCGTTGATACCTTTTGAAGTATAGAGGGCTCCCTCAATCTCTACTTTCCGCTAGGTTACTACTTAACCAATTCATGCATATTGCTGCTACCTTTTTTCTCTTGCACTTTCCACGTAGTCAGCATACAAAAGAAAGTAGACTAATGAAAATGTATCTATACACATACATAGCCTTTACAAACATCCCCAAGTGGGATCATGCGCGCACTCTCTCTTTCTCTCTCTCTCTCTCTATATATATAGCAGATTTTCTAATGCAACAATATTTAATTGACGTTTTCTGAGTTTAAAAAATGCTACTTAGAACTCCTTATATGAATTACAAACCATATTACAAACATTCTCCAGTTTTGGACTATTGCAATAATTGTGAATAAACATGTATATACATCTTCAACTACTTGTGCTAGCATTTTTGTGTGATAGAGTCCTAGAAAAAGGCCTGAGATGCCTCGAATTTTCCACCTCTTGAAAATCATTTTATGACAACCTGTGGAAAGAGATGTTTTCAATTAAGTGTCTCAAGATTTTCAGTTTGTATGTTGTGGTTCAAAGTAGGAGAAAGTGGAGCCATCGGGATACGTTAGTCATGTCTGCACATCGTTCTCATAGCGCTTGGATGGATCCTTCCACCCCGGGAAAGAGCCTTAGTGATCATCTGTTTCGATCCCTCTTTTCATAGATGAATAAGCTGAAAATCCGGAAGATTTTCAAATAATACTTGAGACTTATAATATGCCAGACAGTGTGCTATCAGCTTTACTTACACTGTTTCATTTCATTCTTACCTAACCATGAAGTAGGAATTCTCATGTACCATTCACAATTGAGGAAACAGGTTAGAATTTAGGCAGACAACTTCCTCAAGGTCACACAACTGGAAAGTGATAGAGCTCAGGTTTGGAGCCATATCTCCCTGATTCTGTAGCCCATATACTTTTCACTCAGTTACTTTAATTCTGAGAGACCGTAACCAGAATACCAGGTAAATACCTGATACTCAGATTGTTCCTGTAATGCTTTGATTTCACGATGTCAAGAGTTAAACATAGTCCTCATCTACCACTTAGTCATCCTTCCTAGCAAGGACGTTAGAGTGCTGCAGAGACTCCACTTGACAGTTTGCAGTGGAGGAAACCAGCCGTGATGTTTGTGTGGCTCAGGATAGCTATCCAAGATAAGATAGATCAAAATAAAAACACAAAACAAATGAGAAAATAACCTGGGGATACATAACACTTTGTGTGATATGCCCCCTGTCCCTTGCAAATTCTTTTCTCTTCTTTTGGTTCCTAGAAGAATTGCTTGGTCTCTAGTTGCTGAAGATTTTGTTTTTTGGACTAGGTTTCACTGTGTCGCTCAGATTGGGTACAGTGACACTTTCATAGCTCACTGCAGCCTCAAACTCCTGGGCTCAAGGAGTCCCCAACCTCAGTCTCCTGAGTAGCTGGGACTGTGGGTATGGCTAATTTTTTTTTTTTTTTTTTTTTTTTTACTGGCTTCAAGCCATCCTCCTGCCTTGACTTCCCAAATGCTAGAATTATAAGCATGAGCCACCACACCTGGTCCTAAAGATCTTTTTAATCATAGTATCTTAATTTTTGTATGTAATACATTGAGCCTCAGCAGTGAGAACAGAGGGATTTCTTGAGCAAAGAAAATTCCTGTTTCAAACCAGTCTTTTTTGTGTGTGTCCGTGTGTGAGACAGAGTCTCATTCCATCACCCAAACTAGAGTGCAGTGGTGCAATCTCGGCTCACTGCAACCTCTGCCTCCCCAGTTCAAGCGATTCTTGTGCCTCAGCCTCCTGAGTAGCTGGGATTACAGGTGTGTGTCACCACTCCTGGTTAATTTTTGTATTTTTAGTAGAGACAAGGTTTTGCCATGTTGGCCAGGCTGGTCTCAAACTCCTGGCCTCAGGTGATCTGCCTGCCGCAGCCTCCCTAAGTGCTGGGATTATAGGCATGAGCCACTGTACCCGGCTGAGACTGTTTTTCTAACTCAGTTTGTACAGGCCCTAGCGTAGTCCCTGGGTATGAGAGACGGAGAGACTGGAGCTCCAATGGAGGATACCTCAGTTCGTCCTCCCCTCCCCTCTCTTCCCCTCCCCTCCGCTCCTCCCCTTCCCCCCCTCTCTTTTTCTCCCCTCCCCTCTTCCTCCTCCCCTCTCTTCCCCTCCCCTCCTCTCCCCTCCCGAGCTCTCTCTCTCCTCCCCTTCCCTCTCCTCCCCTTCTGTCTCCTCCCCTTCCCTCTCCTCCCCTCTCCTCTCCTCTAGTCTCCTCTCCTCTCTCCTCCCTCTCTCTCTCTCTCTCTTTCTCTCTCCCTCCCTGTCTTTCTGTCTTGTGTGTGTGTATGTGTGTGTGTGTGTGTGTGATATTTGGAGGCCAGGCCTAGCTTCCTGGGCCTAATTCAACTGGAGTGTTGCCATAGAGAGGAGGAGATAGGATCTAGTCCAGTTTAGCATCCACATTCATTTCTGTCCATCTCCATTTGGAGCTGACCAGATCACTCAGGTCTAACCAAGTTCCCTGAGAGCTTTACAACCTTGTTACTGCTTTGGAAAGACCATTATACTCCAGCTTTGTGTAGAACAGAGAGAGACAAGGGCTGTCTTTTGAATATGTTCCACTCTTGTCTAACGACACAGGGTTGTTGTGACCTACCTATAATAACCTTTGTGATACTGGGGCTGCCAGCGTGTGAGGAGGGACATTCTTTCAGGTGGCTCTCCATCTTCAGCTCTGATTAGTATATTCTCTCTGTAAAGGCAATGCTTGAACCAGTAGCTTTCAAACATTTTTGAATGGGGTCCAAATAAGAAATACAGTTTGTGTTGCTACCCCTTGTCCCACATATACCAGAAACAAAAGATTCATGAAATAAATCTTGCATTTACTGCATGCAGTGTTTGTTGTGTTCTATTATTTATTGCACCTAAAAATGCTGACACCCGCTATATTCATTTAACAAACCACTGATGTGTCAAGACCTACAATTTTTTTGTGTGATGGAGTTTCAGTCTTGTCACCCAGGCTGGAGTGCAATGGCACGATCTCGGCTCACTGCAACTTCCGCCTCCAGGGTTCAAGCAATTCTCCTGCCTCAGCCTCTTGAGTAGCTGGGATTACAGGCACCCATTATCACACCTGGCTAATTTTTGTATTTTTAGTAGAGATTGGGTTTCACCATGTTGGCCAGGCTGGTCTCGAACTCCTGATCTCATGATCCCCACACCTCGGCCTCCCAAAGTGGTGGGATTACAGGCATGAGCCACCGTGCCCAGTCCAGACCTACAATTTAAAAGTAATGCTGGCTTAAGGAGACCATTTCTTATTCTTCTTCATAACTGTGTATTATTCTTGTTACAGTTTAACTTCCTCATAGAATTAATCTTGCAAAAACGTGTACCTAGTAATGTCAGTGTACATAGAGTTGTCCTGGGAACTATATCTGTCTTCATGGCACTGTCCACTGAGTGCATACTTAGAACCGACAAGATCACTGTATGACTTGGTAACATGTGAATCACTGGTGGACATGGAGACTCTTGCTGTTTTGTTGATTTGGAAATAGTAGTTCGGAACTTGCCCAATTTGGTATATGTTATTTAGTGCATGTTACAAAAAAAAGACCAAAGGTTCTCAGAACGTGTGTTTATTCTTCAAGGTTCTGCTCATTTGTTTCAGCATTGTAGTTTGATTGTAGTTTCTGATGCTGCTCTTAGTGGTCTGCATCTTGACCTCATAAGATGTTCTAAATTTTCTGACTTTTACATGCTGGAAATCTGGTCACATTAGCCTTATAGAATGCTGGATGATACTGTGTATTGTGATTTACTTCCCTGGAGATCAAGCTCATCTTAGAATCAAGCCTTTCCACATGAATGTGAGGACTCTGGATGTTTTATTCTTTCTCTCATCTCTGACTCTCTTCCATCAGGGGTATGATTTTGACTGATTAGTTATTTTTTTCCAATTGGAAATCAGCTGTACTTCTAGCTATGAGAAAGGGATCTTTCTAATCAATTGGGTCTTGCCTTTTGCTTACTATGTGAATTCTAATGACCAAGCTCTTTATTTTTTTAAAAAAAAGTGAAATAAGATAATTTAAATTAATTACTTGATTTTGTTGTAACACTTTAATAAGTTTAGTGAAAATATTCAGTATAGTTTCTTTTTGGCAAATAAATAAATTTAAAAGATCCCTTAATTTGATGGTTACGTGCTGACTGAAGTAAGTACAACACAAGCCTGTACAAATGATCCTATAAATGGAATTAAATATTTAAATTTGTTATTGAAAGCTGCCTTTCTTAACAAGAAAGCATGGTTTCTAATTTAGACTATAGATAATTTCCTCATTGTACAGTATCCATCATTGGTAGTCATTCTAAAAGACAAAAGAAAAGTACCTATAGGAAGTTGTAACTAAGTTTAATTTTATAAGGAGTGGGTAAAATATGGGATCTGCCCAGAGAAGAGAATGTTTAGAAATCATGAAATCATTGTTACCCCACAGTCACACCCCTTAGTAATCCTTAAGTTTTTTTTTTTTTTTTTTTTTTTGAGATGGAGTCTCGCTCTGTTGCCCAGGCTGGAGTGCAGTGGTGTGATCTTGGCTCACTGCAAGCTCTACCTCCCGGATTCACGCCATTCTCCCGCCTCAGCCTCCCAAGTAGCTGGGACTACAGACACCCACCACCGTGCCCGGCTCATTTTTTGTATTTTTAGTAGAGACAGGGTTTCACCGTGTTAACCAGGATGGTCTTGATCTCCTGACCTCGTGATCCGCCCGCCTCGGCCTCCCAAAGTGCTGGGATTACAGGCGTGGTCCACAGTGCCCGGCCAGTTCTTAAGTTGTAACAGATTACTTTTCATTCTGAATTTCATATTGAAGATGATAATCTTAATTTTGGGTACACAGTGACTTTTAGATTTAGTAAGAAAGTATATGTAGGCCGTTTTATGTGAAAAGAAGAGAGATTATTTAGCTCCTTGTCTTTGAGAAAATAGTTATGGATTACAATTTATGAGTATTTTATACATGTTCACATTCTTTTGTATCATGTTTCTTTATGTCTAGGACCTGATGTTTACTTGGCTTAAACTGAACATGAAATTAGTATTTAGTTAATAAACTCTCATTAAGGATTACTTAAATTTTTTTTTTTTTGTCCTGGATGGACTCAAAATAATACTAGAGTAATGCTTTACTTCTTATCTTGGGTGACTGGATGTCAAGATGGCATCTCAAATCAGGTCTATATTTCCATAATAAAATCTTCTTGGGACATGGTTCTGCTCACTCTTAGAGTAGGAAATGATAGACCAGAAGGATGGAGAAAGATGGTAGAAGAAGATGTGTAAAGTGATGGAAAGTATTTGTTAATTTTTTTCTATTGCTTTGGAGACTTACCATGGCATGCTAGAACAGTTTCCTAATCTGTTCGTCAAGACACTGGTGCTTTTCATACCCCTTTGGTAGTTCTTCACTGGATGAATGATTTGTAGCACTTACGGATATTTTTTAAGCAGCAGTTATATATATAAAACTTGTATTTCATCAGCCGGTTATCATAGACTTTTTATTCAGTTCCCTAGTAGTTTAATGCCTTATGCTCCTATTTGTTCTGAATTAATTTCATTTCTTAGATCTGTGAAGATTAAGCCTATCTGCTTCAATGTGTATTTAGGGACACTGTGTTTCCCGTTTATCATCTGCTGCTTCTCTTTAGCAATAAAATTAAATTGACATTTGTTAAAGGATGTTTTGGTCTATCTTTGAAAAGGGTAGTAAAGAATAATTAGTCACAGTAATTTTTCCCCCATTTTGTGTGCAAATTTAGGTTGCTTGGTGAAACATTCTAATTTTGTAATGGTGGTAGAGAATTCTTGCTTTAGTTTTGTGATTTAAACAGTTAAAAGTCCAATGAATCCTTGAAGCATTTGTAATTTAGCAGCCTTGAAAACTAGCCTCCTTTGCTTGGGTAGCTCACAAGGCTGGCACCAGCCTCAGTCCTACAAAGTGGTTTGCTCCTTTTCCCTTGGCCCAGAGGCTGGGTGTAGTCCTGTCAGTCGAAAGACTGTCTACAGCTATGCAGTGTGGGCTACTCACTTGAAATCGTTACTCAAAATATGAAGTCAGGACTTGAGGAAGTATGACTTTAGCCTTCCTGGGTGACAGGGTTAACATTTCTGTGCCTCCACGAATAACAGTCAACATACATACCAAGGAGGGAATGTAATGCGTGTGGGAAGCAAAATGCCTCAAAGAACTACTGAGATTCAGGTGCTAAGGTGATCAAACACGTACATTTTATATACTGAACATAGTTTGATATTCTAGGTCAGGCACCTCATTCTCCAACTCCATGGTTCTAAAGTCCCATCAAGAACAAATTTTCTATAAGCAGGAAGCAATAGATATAACTATTATGGAACTTAGTAAGAATTTTTATTCTGTTCCACATGACTGTCACTTTGAGTTTCTTGAGGCCATTATGATTAGATGGGTGCTGCCTTGCGGGAGGTTCTCATCTCTGGAGTAGGAACATCTTAGGTAGTATTCCCCAGTATTATTTAATACCATATCAGGGAAGGGGAGGAAGAACTTCTACTTTATTTGTTATTATGTTGATTCTTGTCCATAAGGCAGGTGCCTTTTGAAGACACATCTGGACTGATTTTAGACCCAGGGCTACTGCATTAAAGGCCCTTCCTGCCTGTAAGTACCTCCCCATTAGTTTCTCTGTGACTCTTGGTACTTGTGCAGTCCCTCTGGGAAGGATGGCTGAGCTCCCTTTCTGTGTCAGCCTCTAGGTTCATGTAGCTATCAAGTCAGTATGGCTTACTCCATACATCCTTGCCCACCCTTGGATGCATAGAGCTCTCTCTCTCTCTCTCTCTCTCTCTCTCTCTCTCTCTCTCTCTCTCTCTCTCTCTCTCTCTCTCTCTCTCTCTCTCTCTCTCTCTCTCTCTCTCTCTCTCTCTCTCTCTCTCTCCCATTCAACCTTAGGTTGCTGTCCACAGTATCTCCTTCCCTCTCATATTTCCAGGGCCACCTTTCCTGGTAACTCTACAGCCCTCTCTGCCATAGATTGATTCCTTACTTTCTTTTAGCTTGTGGACAGGATTCTGTTGTCAAATTTAGGATTGCCTTTCTCAAGTTTCTTTCATAGTATGAACTGTAAGATTTCAGAGCTTTCAAGTTTTCTTGTGCAGGGACTAATCTTTCAATTTACAACAGTCAGTAACCAGTTTGTTTGTGTCTTTCTTGTAGTGGCTCATTATGAGTTTTATGTAACATTCTTTAATAGTAGTATTTTACTGCATTACCCAACAGAGAGACTTCCATTTTGACAAGGTGTTGAAGAGAACTGAATCTTTAGCCTACAGTTTTACCCATGTGGTGGTTGGAAGAGTTTCACGTGGATTAGCTTCTTTATACATTCCAAACCTGTTTCTTCTCCACTAGCCACCTACTTCATCACCAGGCAGAGCAGGACACACAGTAAGCTCTCCAGCCTGTACTGTTGTGTCCTGATGCTGAGTTGGCACAGTGGGCAGTGGGAATATTCCAGAATATTCCTATACCAAGAGGGCCAGCACTACAGAAACCACATTAAATATATCCCCAACTCAAATTCCCCTTATCTAGACCCCGTGAGGTTCCAGGGCCACACCAAAGCCATCCTACACGAGGGAAAGTGTGAAGTTTGAATGGAAAGAAAGTTCTTAACAGATTGCAGTTAAAATATCTTACTTTTGCACATTCTAGAAAAATATACGACCATGTAATACATTGGTAGGGCCTCCAAATTCTACAGAAACATGGGACCATGTGAATATGTGCTTTTGGCCTCACAAGGTCTTGGAAGAGGCCTGTGCAAGTGAGGGGCCCTGAAGCTTGCTCCGTTAGCCTTGTTATAAATCGCTTACAATCAGTCTATATCTTCCAGTAGAGAAATATCAGAACATCATAGCAAAGTATGGTTAGAAGCAGTGCTTTTTAGAGTGTTTTATACATATAGTTGGCACTGGAGAATCATTGAGATGAATTAAATATTATTATTGATAATTATCATTAACTATCATTATTGATAATTAATTCATTTCAGTGATTCAATGCAGACACTTTTCATACACCGGGCACTGTTAGGAGCACTTAACATATCATCTCACTTAGGTCTTAGGAAATTCAATCGTTATTTTTATTTTTTATTTTTTTTGAGATGGAGTCTCGCTCTGTCGCCCAGGCTGGAGTGTAGTGGTGCGATCTTGGCTCACTGCAAGCTCCGCCTCCCGGGTTCACGCCATTCTCCTGCCTCAGCCTCCCGAATAGCTGGGACCACAGGCGCCTGCCACCACGCCCAGCTAATTTTTTGTATTTTTAGTAGAGACGGGGTTTCACCATGTTTGCCAGGATGGTCTTAATCTCCTGACCTCATGATCTGCCTGCCTCGGCCTCCCAGAGTGCTGAGATTACAGGCTATTATTTTCTTTTTAAAATTATTTTTATTTTATTTCTAGCTGGGTGTGGTGGCTCATTCCTGTAATCCCAGCAATTTGGGAAGCTGAGGCAGGCGGATTGCCTGAGATCAGGAGTTTGAAACCAGCCTGGCCAACATGGCAAAACCCCATCCTTACTAAAAATTCAAAAATTAGCTGGGTGTGTTGGCATATGCCTGTAATCCCAGCTACTCAGGAGGCTGAGGCAGGAGAATCGCTTCAACCCAGGCAGTGGAGGTTGCAGTGAGCTGAGATCGTGCACTCCAGCCTGGGTGACAGAGTGAGACTCCATCTCAAAATAATAATAATTTCTAAAACTTTTTTGTAGAGACAGGGTCTTGTTATGTTGCCTAGGCTGGTTTTGAGCTCCTACCCTCAGCAATCCTCCTGCCTCAGCCTCCTCAAATGCTGGGATTATAGGCATGAGCCACTGTGCCTAATCTTACTTTCATTTTAAAGAGGAGAAATCTGAGGCACGGAGATTCTAAATAACCTGTCAATAAATAGTAGCGCTGGGATCAAAGCTCAGGCTCCACAGTTCACTTCCTGACCGTCCCCTGCACTGCCTCTCAAATCCTCATAGAGCTGCCATGATCCCAGTCCTCACAAGGTAGGAAAGTGACCTTTCCAGTGTGCTTAGTAGGGATGTATTTTGTTTTCCCCACTTTAGGAGAGTTATGAAAAAAAGAAAAAAAAGATTTGTAGAAGAGAAGCTAGAATGAAAGGAGCCATAAATAGGGTTTTGGAGAAAACACAAAAATTGAGACAGGTTAGCCATTGAGAGGGCAGGTTCTTGAATAACTACTTAATTACACTGTTTTCCAGACTCTGGGAAATACGTCTTTTCACATTTTTAATTTTTTTAGTCCATATATGCTTTATGGATGTAGAGGGGTGATGTGGTAATGGTCCCCTGCCATCTGAAAAACTGTGTTTAAACTGTTAGCACAAATGAAAATGGCGTCTTGGAAAAACAGCACATACAGGATTGCTTCAAGGATATTGCCCAATGCCTTCATTTGCGGAGAAGGCATAATTAAGAGAAAATAGCTTAAATAATACAGGAAGAGTCTGATGAAACATAAGGAATGTTTTCTTGATGATAATGTTAGAACAGTGCTCCAAAAAGGGAAGCATAGGATTTCAGTCTTTAAAGGTAAATAAAATATAATTCTAAAAACTTTCCATCTCAGGTAGGTTCAGAGTTGACTTCTAGCCATGATTTGAAATTCTTCCTCCCACTAAAGAGACTCTCAGCATATAAATTAACCTTACTGTGGTACCTTGTTGGACAAAAACCTTTATAATGCACCTCATTCACTACAGTCTTACTAGTTAGTATTATCAGCCCTCACCCATGCTGATGGACAGGAATTACTTTTAAGTGTCTTATGCAATTAACAGCCATTAACCGGCACACCCGTCTTAAAAGCACTGCCTATGGTTCTGAGGGCCCCAGTCCCATTGCAGTGCTGTCACCACAGTGACTGGAGCACCAGGGAAACTATGAGCATGGAATGGCCCCATTTGTCCCCCCATTTCTTCAACCAAAGTGTCTTCACTAACGCCTTTAGCCAGACTTCCTTCTTTGACCACCAATTTTATCTTAATTCTGTGGGTATCACATGAGCAGTCCTGGTTTTATCTTATAGAAAGGAAGGTATCAGAGGGAGGTTGGGGTAGATGTCTCTCCATCTAATGCTAACATTAATCATTTATCCCTGGATTTTGTAAAAAATGATGTTAGGTTGAGACAGAGTAGTACTTTTTCTTGTAATTGCTTTAGGGAATCCCTAGGGAGGAAGGTACAGGGGCTTGTGTGAAGCCATCATGAAGTTGCTTTATAATAAAAGCCAGAAGACGTGTCAACACCAGTATAGTTAACACAGAGTTTAATAAAGAATGAGTTTAAATTCTAATTTTGATATGAATGATTAAATATTTCCTAAAGTGAAATTTTGTAACATAAAGGTGTTTGTAGATAAGGCAAAAGTTCTAAAAATACATTTAACCAGTCAGTTGCATTTATCAATCACAGTTGCAAACATAATTTATAGTTTAAAATATATGTATATAATGAATTACATATATTATCTATTTAATTCAGAGTAGTTTCCAAATTTTCTCAATTATTTATTACCTATGTCTTTCTTCAAATATTGCCAGCAATTATGGGTCCACAATAATAATGAAATATTCTACAATTGAAGCAGGAAGGTGCTCTGAAAACTTACATCTCTGTAACTTAATGCTTCAAATAATTTAATACTTCAAAATGCTTTGAAAAACTCCATGAACATATTTGATAAAATAGTACAAGACAATCATAGTGAAGCATTTTAAAATGATTTGCTGGCCAGGTGCGGTGACTTACGCCTATATTCCCAGCACTTTGAGAGGCTGTGGCAGGTGGATTGCTTGAGCCCAGGTGTTCAAGACTGCCTGGGCAACATGACAAAACCTTGTCTCTACAAAAAAATCAGGAAATTTAGCTGGGTTTAGTGGCACACACCTGTAGTTGGGAGGCTGAGGTGGGAGGATCACCTGAGCTTGGGAGGTCAAGACTGCATCCGTCACCATGCCGGGAAAAAAAAATTATTATTATTTTTTGAGACAGAGTCTCACTGTCGCCTAGGCTGGAGTGCAGTGGCATGATCTCGGCACACTACAACCTCTGCCTCCAGGATGCCAGCGATTCTTGTGCCTCAACCTCCCAAGTAGCTGGGACTACAGGCGTGTGCCACCACACCCGGCTAATTTTTGTATTTTTAGTAGAGGCGGGGTTTCACCATATCGACAAGGCTGGTCTTGAACTCCTGACCTCAGGTGATCTGCCTGCCTCGACCTACCAAAGTGCTGGAATTACAGGCATAAACTACTGTACCCGTCCAGATATGCATAATTTGAGATATGTTTTAATGTTAAGTGAGTATATTTGAGTACCTCTTTTTGGCTATTGACAGATTCTCAAAAAATCCACCAAATTGTGCTGACTGGGTCCTGGGCAGTGCAGATTTAAAACATTTCCATTATTGTAGAAAGTTCTGGTCAGTGCTGCTCTAGAGAGTTCTGTTAAATCTAACAGCCTTTCTTATTGACTACCTGATAATTATATTCAGGTGTCTAGGGTTTTGAAAATGACCTTGCCACGTCTATCTCACTTCCTCACCTATTCTGCGTTTCTCTGAAAACTTCGTCATACTTTCATGATCACTTTAAAACCTTTCTGTATTTTCATTCAGCTGTTTCCTCTTTCTTAGAAACAGTTAAATGTCTCATACTATCTAAGGCTGACTCCTTAATCTCAGTATCCCTAATTCTGTCCTTGACACTTTTTTGTAATTCCTTGTCATGCATCTTCACTCTCTCCTCAGCTTCCTTTCACCCTAGAGCCTGAGCTGCCGCAGTGTCTTTAGCTCTAATTTATTAGCTGCTTGCACTGGCACTGTAATTTCTACTTTCATGAACTCAATGTGATACCTACACACACTTGCAAAATGGACAACACACATTTTCCAGCACATTCAATAAGAGTTATCTACTTTTTCTAGTAAAAGGGAACTTTGTATAGTAAATGGAAACCTCTGCTCAGCTATCTTCAACATGAAACCTGTACTCTACGCGTGACGCCTAAAACGTCTCCAGCCTTCTCTTTTTCTTATTCAGTATAGGTACCCACTACTCTTCCTCAAGCACATTGGCTATATTTCTGGTTCCTCAACATTGTACGCATCTTTTCCCCCACCTGGAAGCACTGTGTCTCACCTCTCTTTCCGCTTGTCTAAATCCCACCTTTATTTCAATATACCAATGCTCAGTATGTGCTGCTTTATATTCCTGCGCAGCTTTTTGTTACTTTTTTGAGGCCGGGGCCAGAGTGTACCCCTAGTCCTCCGAGTGCCTTGTTTGCTCTAGGCATTCGGCAGATAGTGGAGACAGAGATACTGTGCATTAGTGCTCCCCGACCTCTTTGGCACCAGAGACTGGTTTCCTGGAAGACAGTTTTTCCATGGACCGGGAAAGGGGGGGATAGTTTAGGGATGATTTAAGCGCATTATATTTATTGTGCACTTTATTTCTATTATTATATTGTAATACATGATGACATAATTGTACAGCTCCCCATAATGTAGAAGCGGTGGGAGCCCTGAGCTTGTTTTCCTGCAGCTAGACAGTTGCACCTGGGGGTGATGGGAGACAGTGACAGATCGTCAGGCATCAGATTTTCATAAGGAGTACACAGCCTGGATCCCTGTTAGGCGCAGTTCACAATCGAGTTTGTGCTCCTGTGGGAATGGGGATGGGGAGTGGCTGTAAATACAGATGAAGCTTTGCTCACTCTCCCCTGCCTCGCCACTCACCTCCTGCTGTGTGACCTGGTTCCTAACCCCTAGGGGTTGGGAACCCCTGCTGTACATCATGGTGAGCAAACTACCACTTGAGGACCAAATATGGCTCATTGCCAACTTTTATAAAGTCTTATTAGAACGCAGCTACACCCATTTATTTACTTATTGACTGATCGCCTTTGCACTATAGTAGCTAGTTGAGTAGTTATATAACAGAGACTGTGTGACCCACAAAGTTAAAATAATTACTGTTTAACTATTTGCTGAAAGTTTGCCCATCTCAGCTCTACATTTGTAACTGCAGGCTCTCACAATTCCATGTCTTGTAATTTGGAAGTCACAGAGTAAATCAAGTAATATGCTTTGAGGAATGAACTTATTACTTTTCATTAATGCATCTGCTTGACTATTATTGTAAGGCTACATATGATTATTAAAATTAAATATATGTTTCAAGGATAGAATACACAATTACTCCTTTTTACAATTTGTAAAACAATGTTTGGCTAAATCTTACATGACTAGTTATTTTTTCTACCTCATAAGGTTGTTTCATTGAAATGGAACAAAAGCATGGTAATTACCAAGCTTATCTCTCTCTCTTAGCTTGTCCTATTTTAATGTAGTTTGCCTTAATCTTGTGAAAACTTTCTAATTATAGTATAAATTTGCATTCTTAAAATATGTGTTCCAAATCAGGTTAACTCGTAAAGTATTATTTTAAGTTGATATTCATTAAGTGTATATATACACATACGCATGAGAAACTGATTAGAATATCTGTAAAACAGATGCAAATTCAGCATTCATTCATTCATTCCTGATAAAACTTTGATTGAACATTTTACAGGGAATTGTGGGTGTCCTAAGGATTGAGCCACAGACACCCTTCCTCACCCAAGAAAGAGCATAGCAAGTAAAGCAGAAAGCATATTTCATGAAATAAGCTGTAAGAAGAGAAGACCTCTGAGATAACATAGAGAATTAGGTTGTCAACTCAGGAACTGGGTACAGTGGCTCACACCTGTAATCACAGCACTTGTGATTGCAGGAGGCTGAGGTGGGAGGATCTCCTGAAGCCAGGAGTCCAGACCAGCCTGGGCAACATAGTGAGACCCCATCTCTACAAAAATAAAAATTAGCTGAGTGTGGTGGTATATGCCAGTAGTCCTAGCTGCTCAGGAGGCTGAGGCAGGAGCATCTCTTGAGCCCAGGGGTTGAGGCTGCAGTTAGTCGTGATCATGCCATTGCATTCCAACTTGGGCAACAGAGTGAGACCCTGTTTCAAAAATAAAAAATAAAAAATAGTGTCAGATCACATTCACAAGAATCAGCCCTTAGCTTACATCAAGGTTTATTAATAATGATCATGGATACACGTAGTCCTCAGGTACAGGATGGCCATCCATCCCTACTCTCCAGGTCCTCTCTAGCTGCACTAGGCTGCTGTGGCCCAGCTTTAAGGTACAAGGGCTTAGAAGCATTGCCTGTGGTATGTTAGGAAGCTGTTTCCATTACGAATCGTTTTCATTTTGTACTCCAGTGGTTGCATAACTTATGTGACATATTTTCCAAGGAGCTATACTCCATAGAAGATTCCACATGTGTTAACCAAAAGTAAACCTAGACGGATTAGATATGTCCTGCTAAAATCCAGCTGTAGGGACTTTACTAATAAACACCATTGGATTGTTTGTCAAGAGATCTGACACTAGTCTGTTTACAAGGAGAATTGACCAGGGTCACTACCTCCTTTTTTTATTTACTAGGAGCGTTTCCATAACCCCCTCCCCGCCCTCCGCTCCCTGCTCCTAAGGAGAAATGAGCTGTAGGCTTGCTGCTAACCCTTTTTTCACAGTCTGTTTCCAGCCTGAGCAGAGACAAGACAATAATAATAGAGTCAGATCAGTTACCACTTGCGCTGAGTTTTCTTCTGTTCTCTTAAAGTTCGAGATCTGTGGATGTGCTTACATTTTGAGTATGATTCTTGTCTGTTCAGAATAGGAAAGGAAGTGTCCAGATGAGCCTTTCTGATGCTCAACCCTCATGATGTCATTGTTTTCTCAATATTGTTGTTGTCACTCTGTGGGATATAGTTTAAGTATCTTACCTCACCGTCTCAAGGCAATGCACAGCCTGCTCCCAACTTACCTTTCCAATTTTCTTGGCTTCCATTTTCCTAAAGAATCCTCTTTGCCAACTATATATTGTTGCCTTTACCTCAAGTGTGCTTTCCTTATTTCTTTGACTTTTGGGAAGTTCCTTCTTCCAGGAATGCGTGTGCTCTCTCTCTCTCTCTCTCCTCTCTCTCTCTCCCCCCTCCTTTCCCTCTCTCCCCCCTCCTCCCCTCTCCTCCTCTCCCTCTCCCTCTCTAACAAACAACCTCTCTCACCCTCTCCCTTCTCTGTCCCTCTCGTCACCCCCCTCTCTCTCCCACCCCCTCTCTCCCCCTGTTCTCTCAATTCGAGATTGAATCTCACCTGATCTAAAAAACCCTATCAGTTTACCGCGGGCTCTTTTTGGAAGTAGTAGTTCCTGTCTGTGTCTGTCACCTGGAACTTGCCTTTCTTAATTAGATTGTGGGCTCCTTTAGGGCGGACACTATCTCAGGTGCTTAGGTGCAGTACTGCGAAGATTAATCTTTATCTACTAGGAGCTTGAGCCATGTGTTGTTAAAATACTTGAATACTGCTACTACTAACTAATAATAGTGATGAGAATGGAAATTTCGCTTTGTGGAAAAGCATTCAACAGTTATCAAGGGCACATAAATTTACCTATTGAAACACGAGGAAGGGCCAGGTGCGGGAGCTCACGCCAGTAATCCCAGCACTTTGGGAGGCGGAGGTGGATGGATTACTTGAGCTCAGGTGTTCCAAACTAGCCTGGGGAACATGGTAGAAACCCGTCTCTACCCAAAATACACAAATTAGCTGGGTGTGATGGTGTGCACCTGTTGCTCCCAGCTACTTGGCAGGGCTGACGCAGGAGGATCGCTTGACTCCAGGAGGCAGAGGCTGCAGTGAGTCGAGATCACACCACTGCACCCCAGCCTGGGCAACAAAGCAAGACTTCATCTAAAAAAAAAAAAAAAAAAAAACAACAACAAACAAACAAAAGGAAGGATATTTAGAAAAGTAATCATCAAACATGTAAGTGTCTTTTATGTACTTACCGCTGTGCCAGAGATCCAGAGATGAATAAGCCGTGGCCCTTGTCCTCAAGGGCAGTCTCATGGCAAGACACATACGTTTGTTCTTTGCGTTTTTAAAGTATTTTGCTTTGAACATGGATTACTTTTGTTGTCAGAAAAGGAGCATGTTCTTTTAGGAGAAAGATAAAAGCGTACTGGGGTTAAGATATAAGTCAGATTTAGGAACGAGACTGCTATAAAAAGGAATACCGTGATATTGACAACAAGTAGTGGGATTGAGTGAAATAAGCCAGGCTGAAAAAGACAAATACTGTATGATTCCATGTATATGAAGTACTGAAGAAGTCAGTTTCATAGAAGCAGTAGAATGGTGGTTGCTAGGGGTTAGGGAGATGGGGAAATGAGTTGTTTAAAGAGTGTAGTTTAGCTTTGCAAGGTGAAAAAGTCCTGGAGATTGGTTGCAGGACAATATGCATATACTTAATGCTACTGAACTGTATCCACTTAAAAATGTTTAAGATGGCACATTTTATGTTATGTGTATTTTGCCACAATTAAGATTGTAGGACATATCTGCATTGCATGGTTGACTGTAGTAAGCTGTTGCATATTGAAGAAGGTATCTCATTAATCCAGGGATAGGGTTTTGCTGGGCCAGTGTAGAATAAAGTAACAAGGGGGTACTGTTGCGGGTAGGCTCATGTGAGTGGTTCTGGTGGAGGAGATGGGTAGGAAGGAATAAGAGGTTAGGAAGAGGTCTTAAAGGATAGGTATATTGGGAAAATGCCAAAGAGATAGGAAATTGTAATCAGACTAGGAAATAAAAGCTTGTGTGTATTCTGTGGAAGTGATACTTATCTACATTCATTGTGAGTGGAAAACTGCTGGATGGGAAGCTTCTTAACGGTTGGTTCAAATTTTTTTATTTGTACTTCGTGTTAATTTAGGGAATGAGGCTAAAATACCTGGAATGTGCTCAGTGAAATTATCGGTTAAGGAATGCGGGTGTGTTGTCATGTATTTGGAAGTAGCATGCCCCACAGAAAATGCCTTTGGCTTGCTCTTCTTTTCCCTCTGTTCTCTTATCCTAAGCCACACATTTCTGAGGTGTTTGCTGAGTAGTGGACAGAATTCATATGGTTCATTCCTATACCTTTTTTGTTGTCTAAGGAGGATTGATATTCCTATTCAGATTTGGGGATAAAATTACAGATACTGACTTTGCCGTTGTAGATTCTGATTTAATTGTTTTTGGGTAGAACCTGGGCATTTCTACCTTCAATAAGCTCTTCAGATGATTCTGATTTACACCAAAGTTGCATGACTGCTGTTTGAGATACCAATTTTGTCCTTCTAAAGTTAGAATTACCTTGCTAGATTTCCCTTTGCTATATAACATCACCGATACCTAATGTTTTTAGACGTTATTGAAATTTGGAGTATTGAAAAATAAATTCTGGGATTTTTTCTTTTGCTAAGAAAATTTATGTAAGCAAGATATTAATATGGATTTTTTTTTCTCTTAAAAACACAAAAGCACCTGTAATCTCATCACTTTGGGAGGCTGAGGCGGGTGGATCATGAGGTCAGGCGTTTGAGACCAGCCTGGCCAACATGGTGAAACCCCGTCTCTACTAAAAAATATGAAAATTAGCCAGGCGTGGTGGCAGCTGTCTGTAATTCCAGCTACTCGGGAGGCTGAGGCAGGAGAATCACTTGAACCTGGGATGCAGAGGTTGCAATGGGCCGAGATGGCACCACTGCACGTCAGCCTGGGTGACAGTGCAAGACTCCGTCCCAATAAAAACCTCAAAAAACAAAAACAGAGAAGCAGAGGCATGGGCTGTTTCATGTGTTTGATGATGAGATGGCAGTAGCATTAACTTCTCTTTAAAAAGGTAGACTAATTTCCTTCACATTGAGGAAATTCTGTTTAGTCAATTAAGATCACGTAATTTAGAAGAAAAAGTTTAATTATAAAAAGGATGCTGTAGGCTCGGTGTCGTCGCTCACACCTATAATCCCAGCACTTTGGGATACTGAGGTGGGCGGATCACCTGAAGTCAGGAGTTCAAGACCAGCCTGGCCAACATGGAGAAACCCCATCCTTGCTAAAAATACAAAATATTAGCCAGGCGTGGTGGTGGACACCTGTAATCCCAGCTACTCGTGAGGATGAGGCAGGAGAATCACTTGAACCTGGGAGGCGGAGGTTGCAGTGAGCTGAGATCGTGCCACTGCGCTCCAACCTGGGAGACAGAGCGAGACCCTGTTTAAAAAAAAAAAAAAAGCTGTAATTTAAGACTGGGAAGACACAACATACTTCATCAAATTTTATAAAATGCCTTTCTTTGACAGTTCATGGCGATGTTCAACTAAATAAGCAAGATTTAGAAAACAATGGCTAGGTTTATTAGTTTGATTTTAAAAGTACATAGTAGGAGCTAAATGAGCTTAAAATTTATGATGATTTAAAAGAACCTTCAAGCAGTTTTAAAATGTTGAATTTTTTTTTCCACTCCTGTCAGTAGCACTTGTTTTGCTTTTCTTAGATACATATGAGAATCTGCTTTTATATCAGAAAGCTTACAATGAAACAACTTATTTTTGTCTTTGTTGCATATTTTATTATAAAACCAAAAGTAGAAAGAAAAAAGTGAAATGAATGGTGCTAAATGTATTTTATTGAACTGGATGTATCCAAAGTATTATTTCAACCTGTAATTCATAGAAAAATTACTTTTATTTTGTATCAGATCTTTGAAGTCTCACATTTTTGTTTTTTTTATTTCAATTTTTAGGGAACAGGTGGTGTCTGGTTACATGAACAAGTTCTTCAGTGGTGATTTCAGAGTTCTTGGTGCACCCATCACCTGAGCAGTGTACACTGTACCCAATGTGTAGTCTCATCCCTCACCCCCGTCCCATGCTTTGCCCTGAGTCCCTGAAGTCCATTGTATCATTCAGATGCCTTTGCATCCTCATAGCTTAGCTCCCACTTACGAGAACATATGATGTTTAGTTTTCAGTTCCTGAGTTACTTCACTTAGAATAATAATCTCCATCTCCATCCAGGTTGCTGTGAATGCCATTATTTCATTCCTTTTTATGGCTGAGTAGTATTCTGTGGGGTGTGTGTGTGTATACATATGTGTGTGTGTATTCCATGGTGTGTGTGTATATATGTACATGTGTGTATATATGTAGTATTCCATGGTGTATGTGTATATATATACATGTGTGTGTATTATTCCGTGTGTGTCTCTCTCTATATGTAGTCCATGGTGTGTGTGTGTATGTATACACACATATATATTTTCTTCATTGATTTTCTTCATTGATTGATGAGCATTTAGGCTGGTTCTATGTTTTTGTATTGCAAATTGTGCTGCTATAAACGCATGTGCAAGCATCTTTTTTGTATGGTGACTTTTCCTCTGGGTAGATACCCAGGAGTGGGATTGCTGGATCAAACGGTAGTTCTGCTTTGAGCTCTTTAAGGAATCTCCACACTATTTTCCATAGTGGTTGATACGGTTTGGCTGTGTCCCCACCCAAATC
>NW_016818762.1:500728-512318 GCF_001698545.2 Rhinopithecus bieti
GTCCTAGAACTCCCAGGAGATTATGCCCTCTACTGGGGCAGGTAGATAAAGACCATCAGATGGGAGCAGGATTGGGTGTGTCTGAGCTCAGACTCTCCGTGGGTGGGGCTCTCAGGCCTGTGGAGTTATGTTCCCAGGGGGATTATGGCTGCTTCTGTGCCATGCAGGTCACCAGGAAGATGGGGTAAAGCAAGCAGTTACAGTCCTTACCCAGCTCCCACGTTGCCCAAAAGGCCAATCTCACTCCTACCATGCCCCTCCAACAGCAAACTCCAGGCAGCAGGTGGGCAGGGCTGAGAACTTGCCCCAGGCTACCAGCATCTTGGCTGAGAAACCAAACAGGGCTTTCAGGTTTCAGGCCTCCCCACCTGCTGTGGCTTCTGTGCTGTGTCTGCAGTCTTGATTCATCCCCTCTCCCAAGTTCTGTCCAGGAAACTTTGAGTTCTGTTGAAATTGTTACAAAACTCAGCTGGAAGTTCCCTTCTCCTTGTCTTTTCCCAGTTCCTCTGGCAGTCCTCCCCAAGGACCTCTGTCAGACAAAGTCAGAAATGGCTTTCCTGGGGACCAAGAGCCCCCAGGGCTCTTCCGGCTGCTGCTTCTACTCCTGTATTTCACTTAGCTCTCGGAATTTGTCTCAGCTCTAGTTAGGTCATATTCTTCTCCCGTGATCTGGACCTTCGCGTTCCCCAGTGAGGGTGTGTGTTTGGGGGTGGATGATCCCCCTTTCACACTCTGGGCACACAACAGTTTTTTGGTTGTCTCCTGAGGCCTGCAGGAGCAATGCGCTTGCTTCCTTCAAAGGGTCTGTGGATTCTCTTGGCTTTCCTCGTATGTTCCTGCGGTAGTTCTTGGAGCAAAAGCTCACGATGTGTCTCCACACGCTGCCCTGAGTGGAGCTGCAAGGTAGTCCTGCCTCCTGTCTAGCATTTCCCCCAACTCCCCTCTGAAGTATTTTCTGCTTAAAACACATATCAAATTGCCCCAGACTTGGCCAGTCGGAAGCCCTTTTTCACGACTGCTGTGTATTTGTGACATGTCCCCCGTCATTTTTTGAGGGCACTTCCTTTCTGGTTTTCATCTTGTCCCTGCTGTTTCCCAACTCTGAAATCAGTCATTTCTATCAGGAGCCCTCGTTCCTTTTAGTGCAGATGGTTTTAAAGACCAAGACACGGGTTCTAAGTGTGAGCACATGAGATGCCTTTGCTAGATGGTGAGAGCTAAGGAATACATTTATGTGTACATATATGTACATGTACTGATATGCACTACGTGCATGCATACATGTATCTCTACATTTTTTTAAAAAAAGCATGAGTTCATTCTAGTACTTCTAGTTCTCATCCATCCCCACAGGGATCTTTCTTGCCTTCTCCTGCTCCATGTTTGTATGTCCCTTTCATGATGAGAACCTTGGCACTCAGCAGTATCAATGCATTCACATATGTGTTCATTCCTGTAACTCACCTAGTATGGTTTCCGTATGCCTGGTAAAAAGGAACTTATATTTTCTTCTAGTACTTGTTGAGTTTCATATTTTATATTTAGATCCTGGAGGCATTTGGAGTTTCTTCCTCTGTATAGTGTGAGGAATGGATCCAATTTTATCTTTCTCCAAATTGCTGTACAGTTGTATCAATCCTATTTATTAAAAAGGTCATTTTATCATATGTTAGGTATGGCTCTATTTCTGGACTTTTATTCCTTTGGCATCTGTGCATATATGTGCTACACGCTGTTTTAATCACAGGCTTTTAATGTGTTTTAGTATTTCTCATGGCTCTTGCTTTTCAGTGTGTTCCTAGCTGCTGTTGTATGTTTATTTTTACATTCAAACTTTATAAAGAAAAACTGTAAAACCACTGTAAAAGAGCTCATTGCTATGGGGGGGGGGTTACATTCAATTTATACGTTAACTTAGAACTGACATTCCACTCCTCCCATTCCTCAAATGTAAGCACCTTCTACAGGTATAATTCTATTCATCTGCTCCTCCCTGCTCTTTGTGCTGTCGTTAACTTCTGCGTATGCTGCGAACCTTACTTTATAATGTTGTTATTTTTGCTTACATGATCAGTTGTCTTTTAAGGAAATTATGGAAGAAGAATGATATTTTATATCCACATATTTCCCATTTTCAGTCCTTTTCACTGATTTCTGTAGATCTGAGTTTCCGCCTGGTTATATCCATTGATATTGTTGAGATATCCTTACCCAAGAATAAGGAATTATCTTTTCATTGGTTCAAGGCTACTTTTGTGTTCTAGCATAATGAGAAGTTGTGGGAGAGGACATCCTTACTTTGCTCTTGACTTTATGGGAAAAGTACTCAATATCCTAAGACTAAATTATATTCTTTATCATTTGATTGTGACTCAGAGGGCTGGTTTTCAGTTTTACAGGAAATGTACGAACTTGAATGACTTAAGGTAATTTGTATGAGTTACTGGCATTAGATCTCATTCTAGGCTCACTGTACTTGCCACACTCAGCCAGATGCTAGTCACCCTCACTATGGGGCTTAGGAAATACTGCAAGGTAATTTTAATATCAGATGAAGCAAAACATCATTAGGAATGTAAATCTGCTCAAAGCCCCCTTAGGTTCTGTAATGCGCTCCCCAGTCCTAAATTAATGATGTTTTGGTTGTCTTTATTATATTCCTCATTAATAGAGGAATTTTAACGTTGAGAATTTGTATTATTTGGATCTGTATGTATAGATCTACTCCCTTTAATACCAATTAGTTTAAAAGTTTAACATTTGGTTTCAGCCCTTGTTTGAACGTAGGCATGGCCGGGGGTTTGAGTTAAAGCCTCTTAATTGAATGCGAATGCAATTCCTCTGTATTCTTTTATTTTTATTTTTATTTTATTTTATTTTATTTTTTTGAGACGGAGTCTTGCTCTGTCGCCCAGGCTGGAGTGCAGTGGCGCGATCTCTGCTCACTGCAACCTCCACCCCTCCAGGTTTAAGCAGTTCTCTGCCTCAGCCTCTGGAGTAGCTGGGATTACAGGCATGTGCCACCATGTCTAGCTAATTTTTTTGTATTTTTAGTAGAGACAGGGTTTCACCGTGTTGGCCAGGCTGGTCTTGAACTCCTGACCTCGTGATCCACCCGCCTCGGCCTCCCAAAGTTCTGGGATTACAGGCGTGAGCCACCGCACCCGGCCCCTCTGCATTCTTTTTTTAAAAAAAGTATGCCAGCTGGGCGCGGTGGCTCACGCCTGTAATCTCCACACTTTGGGAGGCCAAGGCGGACGGGTCACTTGAGGTTGGGAGTTCGAGACCAGCCTTACCAACATGGAGAAACCTCGTCTCTACTAAAAAATACAAAATTAGCAGGGTGTGATGGTGCATGCCTGTAATTCCAGCTACTTGGGAGGCTGAGGCAGGAGAATCACTTGAACCTGGGAGGCGGAGGTTGTGGTGAGCGGAGATTGCACCATTGCACTCTAGCCTAGGCAACAGGAGCAAAACTCTGTCACACACACAAAAAACAAACAAACACAAAATGCCTTTTACATGATAATCTTTAAACAATATAGCCAGTTTGTAAGTGTTGAATTAGCTTTACTAATGAAAAGTCTAGCCAAATGTGGATTTTAGTCACTGGCTTATAGGCACTCAGGTTTTCCTTTTGGCCACCAGTGGGAGTGTAGTGGGCATGAGTGTCATATGTCACCATCTTGTTGTGACAATTGATTTGTTCAATTAGCAGTGAAAGACAAGCTCATCCCTAAAAAGAGAAGATACAGAGCTAAGATTAGAACAGTTCAGCATTTCAGTTGGGCAGAACCTCAACTACAGTATCCTCTTTGAGAGGGGTTAAGTTTCACATTGATGGCAGTCCATGCTTGGTGACGTTTAATATTGTACTTTTGCCCTTTGACCAAGAATCGTCCTTAACATTATAGGTAGTCACTTTATGAGGAACCTCATTTAGATGCCCATAATTACATAATTACATTTTCTATAAATATTTTACATAGTGGAGATTATTTCATACTCTTTCCTCTTACAACATTTCTCCATGTTTAAATGTTCCGTAACTGATAATTGCTTAATATTAAGCAGATACTCTATATTGCATAGGATGCCTTCCAACTGTGGTCTGTCATCTTTGCAAATAGTGAATAGGCAGAACGTGTAGGGAGCACTAATATTTACGCCTCTTCTAAAGAACATATGTTTGCTCTTGCCCTTAAACTTAACAGTTCTATGAAGTAGACAGTGTTACATCTTATTTTACGGATGAGAAAGTTAAGTGAGATTAATTAACTTTACTAAGGTCACAGAGGTAATAAGTTGTGAAGCTGAGTTAAACATCTCTCTTTGATTTCTATTACCTCATGCTGTTTCCAAAGATCCATAGATAATTTACATACTGCAGGGAATATGTAGATGACACAAATCTTCCTTGAAGCCTGGGGTTCTCTCTCTCCTTGCTTATTCAAATCCTGTTATTGGGAGATCCAACATAAAAATAGTGAACTGACTTGCAGTTCATACCTTCTTCTTTCTCTGGAAGTTCTTCTGTATGCTAACACCTCTCTATCAGAAGCAAAGGAACTGTGTAAGTCGTTAGCTAGTTGTTAATCTGTACTTGCTACTTCCGTTTTCTGTGTAGTTTATAACAAATCAGATTTCTGTGTTATTTTATATTGCCAGTTAGACAAATATACACAATGACTTTTTAATGCTTAAATAATATACACTTTTATGTTTAGAGCTCTGTATTAACCATTGTATTTTACTTTTTAACAGCCTCAGTTTGTGGCTCAGAAATTCTTATTTAAATATTATGACCCTGGGAGAGCCCAGCATATCAAATGTAATTTGTGCTTTTAACAAAGAGTTGTTTCCCAATTTGGTGGTGCTGTATTAAATAAGATGTATACCTCTTTTTCTGGGCATTGCATTATTTCTAAGTTACTGTGAAAGAAAGGTATATAATGCCATGTGAACAGGGTGTGTAAAGTATTTCATCCTTCAAATGTATGTCAGCAAAAAAAGGGAGGGGGCAGGGAACAAAGCTAAACACAGATGAGAATAGCTAGTGATGCCCTTGATTTTGTTGTGCGTGCTGTGGATATTTTTCTCCTTTGTTCCTCAAGGGGTGTCTAGCACCAGCTTTGATCTGCTGCCTTCACCGTGGTATCTGGTCAGTAGAACAAGTTTCAACTGTATGTTTTGCTTGCCTCCTACTTAATATGGTATTGGCAGCGGTGGTTTTGAGACTGTGAGTGATGAGAGGAGGTGGTGGTGCCGGAGTTGGTCTTGAGAGGAATAAGGAACATTTATTCTGCTTTGATGAACATTTTGGAGAGGATATTTTAATGAGTTGGCTTCTATGCAGTGTAGTTTTTAGAACTGTCTTCACTGTTTTAGCTTCTCTCCCAACCCAGTGTTGAGTCGCAATGATTCATCGGTTTAAAACTGCTTTTCTTCCAAAGCACTTGAATAGAGAATATTTATGATCTTGATGTCTCCTAAGATATTGTTTTATTTTCGTGTATGGGAAAATGAATGGAGAGTTGAAGTGATAACTAGTCAGCAGTGGCAGTAGAACTGGGATGCCCCTTAACTCTTTGTTGGGAGCTGCCATGACTCTTGGCTAGACGCAGGAAACTCCCATTTCTTTTCAGGTCAGTCCCCACCAGAGTATCCGGTGGCCCATCTGCAGAATGTTCCTGTTATTCCAGCCTCACCAATGTGTCCCATTAGACAGATTTCCTTCTAGCATAATGAGTAATGCCTGTTGGGTGAGTTGGGCATTTTATGAGGTACATTCTTTCTCCCTGTCACTTTTTAAAATCCTAGAGGAAAAATTCCCACTAGTACTTTGTGAGAGAGGAAGACCTTGTATAGCATCACTTTGGCTCTAGGACAATTAAAGACATAACAGATACTGACGTAACTATCTTCACGTCCCAATTTCTTCCACACACTTTTGCCTTTGTGGCCTGAGTTCTTACAGCACCAGGCACCATGCTGTGCAGATATTGAGTATATGGTCAATTGTTTGCTTTGTATTATTTTTGTTTCCCTTTTTTCTGTTAGTGATTTCTGAGCAGACATCTTACTAGTTGTCCAGCAAAGTTCACAGCCACCTCACACCTTCCCCTCTTGTTTTTTCACACTTCTTTTAGCTCCCCATTGAAAGAGCTCAGAGAAACGAAAGGAATATGTGTCTCACAGGGAAGCCAAGGAGACTCATTTTTAACAAGTACTACCTTGCTTACTAAGCAAATTGTTTTTTGTGTGTTTGTTTTGCTCTGTTTTTGAGATGGAGTCTCACTCTGTCACCCAGGCTGGGGCTGGAGTGCAGTGGCACCATCTCAGCTCACTGCAACCTCCACCTCCCAGGTTCAAGTGATTCTTCTGCCTCAGCCTCCCAAGTAGCTGGGATTACAGGTGTCCACCACCATGCCCAGCTAATTTTTTGTATTTGTATTTTGTGTAATTTTTTGTATTTGGCCGGGCTGGCCTCAAACTCCTGATTTCAGGTGATCTACCCGGCTCAGCCTCCCAAAGTGTTGGGATTAGACATGAGCCACCATGCCCGGTCAGCAAATGTTTTTCATGCTTAAAAAAGGTGTTACATAAATGCAAAGTTGTGGCAGTTATAATTTTATATACCTGATAAAATTTATACCTTATAAAATTACAATAATTTTAGTCATTCAAAAATTGTTTTGATTTTAAACATTTGAAAAGTGAGATACTTAGGTGGTTTTCTAACTGGTAGCTTGGTGTAGGGGTAGGAATGGAGCTGACACCTTTAGCATCTAACCAGGATTCTTTTACTTCTAAAGCTGAATTGCTAATTCCAAGAAACATTGTGTTGACAGTGCCTGCAATTAAGAAGCCATCACCTTTGTGTTATGACAGTTTTCTTCCTTACTGCAAGCATTGTTGTTACCTGGAATAAAAGATTCCTGCTTTTTTGTTCACATCTTGAGCTGGTAACATATGAGTATTAATCCACGTCACTGTTGGTGCATTTATAGAGTATAAAATCACCCTATAATTGCAAACGGGCAAATAGGTTATTCCCATGAGAGCTCTTAGGTTTTTTTTGTTTTTTCTCCCTGCACATTTTACTTTTGTCTTTCTCTGAATTGCCAGCCTGTGCCACACTTGGGTGTTGGAAATAAAGGTGCTTTTGCTTTCCTGAGAAACCTGGGGTTCTACAAAATCGCACGTTAAAATAACAAGGCTTAAGGGAAAAATAAAGGTAGAAGCTGGTCATTGAGAGTTCATGCCGCTTTGTAACCAGAACACTAACAAACTCAAGCACCAAAACAAAACAAAAACCAACTTGGGGAGATATTTGAGGGACAGCCCAGGCAGGTAGCTCAGAGTGGTAGAAAGCCACAACAGGGGATATTAAAAATGTACAGAAACACTTCAGTGCATCTCTGAAGCAGCTTCAGAATTCAGCAAAAATCATGTGAGGGAAACTGCCCAGGTCTCAGGTCTCCAGCTTTGTCACGCTAGACCACCCCACGTGACTGCTCTGTCTTTGCTGGTTTGTCTTTTCCCCGGCAGACTTCTGCATGAATCAAGCCCCAGCCCTGCTGTAGTTTCTCCATTAACTGAATTTTTAAAATATTGATTTATACACAGTAGCAAAGAGGTAGAAACAGCCTAAATGTTTATTGATGGATAATGAATAAATGTGATGCAGTGGATTATTATTCAGACTTAAGAAAGGAAATTCAGACACATGGCGACAACAAGGATAAACCTTGCTGAGTCAAATAATCCAGTCAGAAAAAAAGAAAAATACTGTATGATTCGACTTATATAAGTCACCCAGAATGGTCAGATTCACAGAAACAGAAAATAGAATGGTAGTTGCCAGGGTTCGGGGTGAGAGAGAATGGGGAGTTATGGGTAATGCGTGAGGAGTTTTAGTTTGGGATGATAAATGAGTTTTGGGGACAGATGGTGGTGATGCTTACACAATAATGTGAATGTACTTAATGCCACTGGACTGTATACTTAAAAGGGACTAAAATGGTAAGTTTTATGTATATTTTATCACAATACAAATTTTTAAGTAAGTGAGCTGTAAAGTATACAATGTAAATGAAAATAGCCTTTTATCTGATGTGTTACAAATATTTCTCCTGCATTGTCATTTGTCTTTTGACTTTCCTAAATTTTTGCACATAGAGATGCTTCACATTTTTATGTAGTTAGATGCATTTTGTATTGTGTTTATAAAGGTCTTCTTCACTCCAAGATTATACAAGATAATACATTTTACCCATTTTTTCTTCTAGCACTTTTAACTTTTTTATGTTTAAGTCTTTACTCCATACAGAGGTTTTTTTTTTTTTTTTTTTTTTTTAAATAGTGCTGGGAATTTTGTGGATTAGGACAGCAGGGGTGTTTCTAGTGCTTTATTGTTTTCAAGGTTTATTAGGACTTTAGAGAAACAACCTCTGTTCTCTGATTCTTACATACTGCTGAATTTTAACTTGTCCACAGTTGTCAGAAGGGAGAGGTGAGGGGAATAAAAGGCAGAGAGCAACATGAAATCCAGCTTCCAAGGCTGTGATACATTATGAATACTTTGCAACAGTCTGGCCTAAAATAAAGCTACATTTCCTTCCTTCCTGATGAGCTGACTTAGAAACAAAATTTTTTACACTGGTGAAAACATGGAACAGAAGGCTGGCAATGTCCCTTAGAAACAATGTCTCATTTAAAAAGCATAATCCCATGTGGAAGCAAAATGACTGATGTTGATACCCCAGCCTTTCCTCTGAGATACTCCTTGAAATTCCCAGAGCAAAACATAGTTGACCTCAATTTCCTGCCCTTGAGACATAGCAATGCCTGAGAGGGAGGAAAGGGGACAGCCTCTCTGTGCCATCATTTGAGGTCTTGTCTGTAACGAGAGGCCCAGTTAACTTGGTGCCTAGTAGGTGTCAGAAAACAACTGGAATTGGGCAAGCAGGGTCTATCCCGCTGATATTTGGGGTATTATCATATTGGACAAGATACGGTCCAGTTGCTTATATGAGGAGGCATTCCAAATCTATAATTATTTTTCTTCTCATTCATGGCTTGGTAGAAAAAGCTGTGGGCCATCAAGTAGAAGAACTTGGTTGTAATCCTTGTTCTACCACTCATTGTTTGACATTGGAAAGTCTGTTAACCAATTTGTGTACACCCTCTTTCCCCCCACCCCCCTTTTTAAAAAATAGATACATTTTAAAAATTGTGGTAAAATATACATAATATTTACCACTTTAATCATCTTTAAGTGTACAGTTGAGTGGTATTAGGTGTATTCACACTGCTATGCAACCATCATCATCCATATCCAGAGTTTTTTTCATTTTGCTAAACTGAAATTCTGTACTTATTAAACAATAACTTGCCATTGTCTTCTCTCCCCAACCCCTGGCAATCACCATCCTACTTTCTGTCTCTATGAGTCTGACTACTCTAGGCAACTCATAGAAGCAGAATCATACAGCATTTGACTGTTTTTGTGACTGGTTTATTCACTTAGCATAATATCTTCAAAGTTCAATAAAAATTAAAAATAGAATTATGTAATTCGAGAATTTCACTTATATAACCCAAAGAATTGAAAGCAGGGACTGGAACAAATATTTGTACATCCAACTTTATAGCAGCGTTATTCACAATAGCCAAAAGGTGAAAGCAAACTCGTGTCCATAGATAAATCAATGGATGAACAACTTGTGACATCTACGTACAGTGGCCTATCATTCAGTATTTTAAAAGGTGCTTCTCATGTTTTATATCTCTAAAACAAGGTGGTTGAACCAGTTAATCTCTGAAGCCCCTCTAGTATTTTGTGTAATACATTGGTATGGAGGGCTTCTGGGTCCTATTGGTGCATGTCTCACTTCCTCTTTGGTGTTTGCCTTCCCTACCCCTCCCTCCCTCCACCCATTCCGCACACACAGAAGCACGTGTACACACATTTCACTCCAGTTCTGATCAGTAAGTTGGGAGAAACATAGACCTGTTCTTAGGTAACCAAGTAGCTTTATGCTTGACCTTTTTTTTTGTTAGGGCAATGATGTTAATAAAATGAAATTTAACAACTTAATGTATGCCTTCATGGCTATATGGACAGCAATTCATTTATGGGAGGTACTGAGAAAATCTAGAAATAGAAGAAGGACAGTATCCTAGAAATATAGGAAAGACAGTAGGTAACAGGTGCACTAAACATTAGATGCATGGTGTTTCACTAGTGTCCGTGCATTTGGTTGAATTGGGTGGGTGTCTGGGAGCGAATGTTACCTTTTTTTTTTTTTTTTTTTTTTTCCCCGAAAGAAGGTCTCACTTTGTCATCCAGGCTGGAGTGCAGTGGCACGGTCTTGGCTCACTGCAACCTCCACCTCTGGAGCTCAAGCAAACCTCCCACTTCAGCCTCCCTCTGGGACCACAGGCGCATGCCAGCACTCCTGGCTAATTTTTGTATTTTTTTTGTAGAGAAGGGGTTTCGCCATGTTTCCCAGGCTGATGTAAACTCCTGAGGTCAAGCAACAGGCGCGCCTCGGCCTCCCAAAATGCTGGGATTCCAGGTGTGAACCCCGGCATCCAGCCAATTTTATCTTCCTTTGGAAGAAAATAATCCCTGGAGAAGATTGGTTTGGCATTGAGAGAGAGGCAGATTGTGAGGGCTGGACTCTCAAAGTTGATGGAGCATCTAATACATGTCAGATACTGGGTGAGCTGTTTTATGTATAGTGTCTCTCACCCTACAGATAGCCTTATAGAATGGGTGTTATTATTATTATTTTTCCAATGAGAGAATTGTGGCTTAGATAATTTAAGAAACTTCTCCAAGGTTTCACAGCAAGTAATTAGTGAACAGCAGTTTAAACTCAGTTTTTTCTGACCCCAAAGCCTGTGGGTTTTTCGTTTTGTTTTTTTGTTTCAACACCTAATTAAACACCTAATTAGTTGGAAACAAAAGTAGTTTTTGTTTTTTTTGGGGGGCGGGGAGATGGAGTCTCGCTGTCACAATCTCAGCTCACTGCAACCTCCATCTCCCAGGTTCGAGTGATTCTCCTGCCTCAGCCTCCTAAGTAGCTGGGATTACAGACGTGTGCCACCACACCCGGCTAATTTTTTTATTTTTAGTAGAGACAAGGTTTCACCATGTTGGCCAGACTGATCTCGAACTCCTGACCTGAGGTGATCCACCAGCCTCGGCCTCCCAAAGTGCTGGGATTACAGGCATGAGCTACCGCACCCAGCCAAAAGTAGTTATCTTTTAACATATTTTAAAAATATAATTAAATAGGCCAGGCACGGTGGCTCAAGCCTGTAATCCCAGCACTTTGGGAGACCAAGGCGGGCGGATCACGAGGTCAGGAGATTGAGACCATCCTGGATAACATGGTGAAACCCTGTCTGTACTAAAAATACAAAAAGTTAGCCGGGTGTAGTGGCAGGCGCCTGTAGTCCCAGCTACTTGGGAGGCTCTGGCAGAAGAATGGTGTGAACCCGGGAGGTGGAGCTTTCAGTGAGCGTAGATCACACCACTGCAGTCCAGCCTGGGCAACAGAGCGAGACTCTGTCTCAA
>NW_016818762.1:515051-526427 GCF_001698545.2 Rhinopithecus bieti
CCCGCCACCTTGCCCGGCTAGTTTTTTGTATTTTTTAGTAGAGACGGTGTTTCACCGTGTTAGCTAGGATGGTCTTGATCTCCTGACCTCGTGATCTGCCCGTCTCGGCCTCCCAAAGTGCTGGGATTACAGGCTTGAGCCACCGCGCCCGGCCTATAGAATTTATTCCTAAGAATTTTTTATGGTATCAAAAATGGGATTGTTGTCTTGATTTCTTTTTCAACTAGGTCTTTTTATTTGTGTATAGGAATGCACTGATTTTTGTGTGTTGATTTTGTATATTGCAACTTTACTGAGTTCATTTATTCTAACAGGTAACTTTTGTGTGGAATCTTTGGGGTTTTCTACATATAAAATCATGTCGTCTCCAGATAGAGATCATTATGCTTCTTCCTTTCTGATCTGGACGCCTTTTATTTCTTGTTTGATTGCCTTTGCTAGTACTTCTAGTACTGTGTTGAATAGAAATGGGCATCCCTGCCTTCTACTGGATCTTCGTGGAATATTTTCATTTGTTTCCTGTTGATTATGATGTTAGTTGTATGTTTTCATGAGTAACCTTTATTATGTTGAGGAACTTTCCTTGTGTGCTTCAACTGTTAAAATTTTTTTTCGAGAAAGGATATTTAACTTTGTCAAAGGTGTTGTCTGCATCCATTGAGATGATCATAAGGTTTTTAATCTTTCTGTTAATGTGATGTGTCACATTGATTTTGTGTATGTTAAACTAGCCTTGTATACCAGGAATGAATCTCACTTGCTGTTTTATTTTTGTTGATGATAGCATCAACAAAAATAGAACACTTAGGAATAAATTTGAAGGAGGTGAAAAATTTGTACAGTAAAGCATTGTTGAAATAAAGAAGACACAAATAAATGGAAAATATCCTGTGTTTATAGATGGCCTTGGCAATGACTTTCTGGATATCACACCAAAAGTTCAAGCTAAAAAGCAAAGATAAATACATGAACTACATCAAATTAGGCTTCTGCACAGCAAAACAAACAAAACAAAAAACCAGTCAACCAAATGGAAAGGCAACCTATGGGCTAGGGAAAAATATTCACAGACTACATACCTGATAAGGGGTTACGTTTTTAACTGCTACAGCTCAGTTGCAGAAAAAAAATCTGTTTAAAAGTAGACAAAGGATCTGAATAGACATTTCTCCAAAAAACACATAAAAATGGTCAACAGATATATGAAAAGGTGTTCAACATCACCAATCATCGGGGAAACACAAAACCACTACGAGATACCACCTCATGTTCATTAGGATGGCTGTTACAAAAAGGACAAGATGTAAATGTTGGTGAGGTGTGGACAAAAGGGAATCCTGGTACACTGTTGGTGGGAATGTGGATTGGTATAGCCATTATGGAAACAGTATGGAGGTTCCTAAGTAAACTAAAAATAGAACTGCCATATGACCGAGTAATCTCTCTTCTGGATATGTACCAAAAGGACATGAAATTGAAATTGCCATCTTGTAAAGATATCTGTACCCTATGTTCATTTCAGTATTATTCACAAGAGCCAAGATATGGAGACAATGTGAGTGTCCATCAAAGGGCAAATAGATAAAGAAAACGTGTGTGTGTGTGTGTGCACGTGTCTGTATTTCATTGTGTGTGGACTTCTAGCGTGTGACTATCTAGTCCTAGTTGGCATGATGCCTTTTGAAAGGTAAGGTAGTCTTTTTCTTTTCTTTTCTTTTCTTTTTTTTTTGAGACCGAGTTTCACTATCACCCAGGCTGGAGTGCAGTGGTGCAGTCTTGGCTCACTTCAAGTTCCGCCTCCCGGGTTCATGCCATTCTCCTGCCTCAGCCTCCCGAGTAGCTGGGACTACAGGTGCCTGTCACCACGCCCGGCTAATTTTTTTGTATTTTAGTAGAGATGGGGTTTCACCGTGTTAGCCAGGATGGTCTCAATCTCCGGACCTCGTGATCTGCCCACCTCGGCCTCCCAAAGTGCTGGGATTATAGGCATGAGCCACTGTGCCCGGCCAACGTAAGGTAGAGTCTTTTTCTAAGATGGAGTTACTTACATCAAGGGTGTTGTATGGTTCATGCCATTCTCCTGCCTCAGCCTCCCGAGTAGCTGGGACTACAGGTGCCTGTCACCACGCCCGGCTAATTTTTTTGTATTTTTAGTAGAGATGGGGTTTCACCGTGTTAGCCAGGATGGTCTCAATCTCCGGACCTCGTGATCTGCCCACCTCGGCCTCCCAAAGTGCTGGGATTATAGGCATGAGCCACTGTGCCCGGCCAACGTAAGGTAGAGTCTTTTTCTAAGATGGAGTTACTTACATCAAGGGTGTTGTATAGACATTTCCTTCTTTCTAGCCCCAGACCAAGGAATCTCTGAAGGAAAGGTAGAAGATACGTCTCAAGGTTACTACTGAAGAAAACTTGAAAAACTGTTCGTTGGCAGTTAATAGTTGTCTGGGCATTGCTATTTATGAAATAGAATAAGACTTTAAATTTGATTTAAGCTTGTCACCTATAGATAAATGTCAAGTTTTAGAACTTAAGGTAATTATTGTGTGGTTGAAAATAATACAGCACCAATGATATTTTACTTGACCTATTTTGCTATGCGATCAGTTTTGTGTATGTGTGTGTGTTTAAAAATTATGCAATTGACCAGACATGGTGGCTCACACCTATAATCCTAGCACTTTGGGAGGCTGAGGTGGGCAGAGTTCTTGAGCCCAGGAGTTTGAACCAGCCTGGGCAACATGACAAAACCATGTCTCTACAAAAACTACCAAAATCAGCTGGGCATGGTGACTGATGCCTGTAGTCCCAGTTGTTTGGGAGGCTGAGGTGGGAGGACTGCTTGAGCCTGGGAGGTTGAGGCTGCAGTAAGCTGTGATCATGCCACTGCACTCCAGCCTGGGTGCCAGAAAATGACTTTATCTCAAAAAAGAAAAATTGTTGTCCCAAAACTTCGTCCGCTTTCCCGCACTAAGTAGAGTGACTGTACTCTCACACAGCTGAGAACATTTAGACATAATGTGGCTTTGTGAGAGGTGACCTTCTAGATTCCAAAGAGTTTCAAGGACTCATTTCCAATAGAACAGCTATAATTGCAGTATCCTAGAAAAGGGCTTAGAGAGAAGAAAAGGAAAAAAAAAAAGGTGATTCATAAATACAGATGTAGACACTAGGACAAGAATACGTGCGATAATTATGACCTTGGCGTTCTTACTGTGAATTTCCACTGAATTGCTGTAAGTTAGATTCTGTTGTGTTTCCTTCTTTGCACATGACTTTATACTTGTGTGTAAAAAAATAACCAAACTGGGATTTGAGGATCATTAGCTTTTAATCTGAAAGAATGAATTGGTGCGACCTCTGGAACATACTTTTGGAAAGAAGAATTACCTAAGAGAATGCTTTTTCTGCTAGTCAGAAATCTAAGTTTTGTATGCTAGCTTGCAAGTTAAGGATAGAAAAGCCTTTCCCTGGCCGGGCGCGGTGGCTCACTCCTGTCATCCCAGCACTTTGGGAGGCCAAGGCCAGCAGATCACGAGGTCAAGAGATCGAGACCATCCTGGCCAACATGGTGAAACCCTGTATCTACTAAAAATACAAAAATTATCTGGGCGTGGTGGTGTGCACCTGTAGGTCCAGCTACTTGGGTGGGTGAGGCGGGAGAATTGCTTGAACCTGGGAGGCGGAGGTTGCGGTGAACTGAAGTGGTACCACTGCAGTTCAGTCTGATGAGAGAGCAACACTCTGTCTCCAAAAAAAAAAAAGGGCGGAGGGGGGCTTTCCCTGAAGCAAATAAATGTAAACACTTTGAATCAATGTTGCATTTTCAAGAGAAAACTATTTCAGCAGACGAACAAACTAGATTAAACACAACAGCAA
The DNA here is from genome assembly GCF_001698545.2 of Rhinopithecus bieti. Lineage (NCBI taxonomy): Eukaryota > Metazoa > Chordata > Mammalia > Primates > Cercopithecidae > Rhinopithecus > Rhinopithecus bieti. The sequence goes on from NW_016818762.1 coordinate 518,931, forward strand.
AATCTTTTGAGGACCCTCCAGCTATTTCTAGTTCTACCATATAGTAGCTGGATCAATGAGGAAAATTCAGTTTGAACATCAGTAATTGCTACCTGGGTGATGTGAACAGTTCAAAGAACTGCACTTGAAAGTGTCCTGCTGCTGGGCGCGGTGGCTCACGCCTGTAAACCCAGCACTTTGGGAGGCTGAGGCGGGTGGATGACCTGAGGTCGGGAGTTCGAGACCAGCCTCAACATGGAGAAACCCTGTCTCTGCTAAAAATACAAAATTAGCCAGGTGTGGTGGTGCATGCCTGTAATCCCAGCTACTTGGAAGGCTGAGGCAGGAGTATTGCTTGAACCTGGGAGGCGGAGGTTGCAGTGAGCCGAGATCATGCCATTGCACTCCAGCCAGGGCAACAAGAGTAAAACTCCATCTCAAAAAAAAAAAAAAGTGTCCTGTCAACGCTATATGAGCCTCTTAACTGTGTCATAGGGGCAGAGGTGAGAAAAGGGGGCAGGTTTTACCACAGTTATTCCCTCAGTGGTCCCCAAAAGTCTGCTGAATGAAGTACAGAGTCCTTATTTAGGCATTTGACCACCTGCTACCAGGTCCCCACTTACCTTTCCAGTATATCACACTTAGAACGAATTGGACTCTGTTATCAAATTGGACTCCTTCCTGGTATCATCACCATTTCCTACCCCTGTCTTATAACATTATAACATTTCCCCCCTTTACTCCAGATGTCCTACTCTTCTCCTTTATATCTTGTCACCCAAATCATACTCTGCTTCAGGACCATTTCAAATACTATTTTGGGATACCATGAATTCCTCTCTTAGTCCCTCTGGGACTTCTGAACCCAGCACTTTATATGTCTTTCTGAGTATTTGTTATATTTTCGTCTTGTTTCATAGCCATTTTTGTGTGTTGTGGTTTGAATTGTGCCCTCCTAAAAGATATGTTCAAACCCTAAACTTCAGTCCTTGTGAATGTGACATTATTCGTCAATATGGACTTGGCAAATGTGATCAAGTGAAGTTGAGGTCACACAAGATTAGGGTGTGTCTTAATTCAATGACTGATGTCAAAAGGAGAGAGAAATTTGGACAGAGACACAGAGGGAAGAAGGCCGTGGGACCACAGAAGCAGAGATTGGAGTGATGCAACTACAAGCTGGAATGTCAGGGATTACTGGCAAGGCCAGATGCGAGGAAGATGCGAGAAAGTTCCTCCCCTTAGAGCCTTCAGAGACAGCATGGCCTTGCCAGCACGTTCATTTCAGACTTCTAACCTCCAGAACTGGGAGAATAAGTTTCTATTGTTTTAAGCCACTCACTTTGTGGTCCTTTACAAAGGCTGCCCTAGGAAACACATATAGTATGTTGATCTAATCTCTAGTCCTCCCCAGCCAATGTGTTGTAAGTTGGTTAAGAGCTTAGGCTATTTTTTTACTCATCATTATCTCCTTAGCATTGACTGAGTCATTCAGCTATTTTTTGTTTTGTTTTGTTTTTGTTTTGTTTTTGAGACGGAGTCTGGCACTGTGGCCCAGGCTGGAGTACAGTGGCGCGATCTTGGCTCACTGCAAGCTCCGCCTCCTGGGTTCATACCATTCTTCTGCCTCAGCCTCCCGAGTAGCTGGGACTATGGGTGCCCGCCACCATGCCCGGCTAATTTTTTGTATTTTTAGTAGAAATGAGGTTTCACCGTGTTAGCCAGGATGATCTCGATCTCCTGACCTCGTAATCTGCCCACCTCGGCCTCCCAAAGTGTTGGGATTACAGGCGTGAGCCACCGCGCCCGGCCCATTCAGCTGTTTTTTTGTTTTGCTTTTTTAGGGACAGAGTCACTGTCACCCAGGCTGGAGTGCAGTGGCACAATCATAACTTGCTTTAACCTAAAACTCCTTGGCTCAAACCATCCTCCTACCTCAGCCTCTCAAGTAGCTAAGACTACAGGTGCACACCATCATGCTTGCATATATAGTTTTTTTAATTTTTGGTAAAGATAAGGTTTTCTTATGTTGCCCAGACTGATCTTGAACTTTTGGCCTCAAGCAATCCTCCTGCCTCAGCCCCCCAAAGTGCTGGGATTATAGGCATGAGCCACCAGGCCTGGCAGCTGTTGTTTAAAAAATAAATTCATGACTGGGCGTGGTGGCTCATGCCTGTAATCCTAGCACTTTGGGAAGCTGAGGCAGGCAGATCACCTGAGGTCAGGAGTTCGAGACCAGCCTCACCAACATGGTGAAACCGTCTGTACTAAAAATACAAAAATTAGCTGGGCATGGTGGAGGCTGAGGCAGGAGAATTGCTTGTACCTGGGAGGCAGAGGTTGCAGTGAGCCAAGATCATGCCACTGCACTCCTGCCTGGGCGATATAGCGTGACTCCATCTCTAAATAAATAAATAAATAAATAAATAAATAATGTTTATTGAGGTATAATTAATGTTGAGCAAAATTTACCCTTTTAGGTATACAGTTTTACAAATGTAAGCAGCCTGTGACCACCACCAACACATAGAACATTTTCATCATCCCAGAAAGTTCCCTATGTACCTTGGCAGTCATTTCCTGGCAACTATAGATTTGTGGATTTTGTCGTTTTCAGAATGTTATGTAATGAGACCCTATAGTATGTAGCCTTTTATGTCTGGCTTCTTTCATGTCGCATAAGGCATTGGAGATTCATCTATGTTGTCGCACTTACTGGAAGTCTGTTCCTTTTTCCTACTCATTCAGCTGATTTTTGAGTGTCATTGCATGCTATTATGCTAATGTTCTGCAGATAGATTAATGAATAGGGTGGGCACAATATCTACCTTTTGGGGTTTAAATGTCAGGTAATAACAATAGAGGATCGTAAGTGCTATGATGGTGTGAGTACAGTGTGTTTTATAGGAGTACAGAGGAGGAACATTGAACAGATTTGAAGGATCTTAAAAGGCTTCTTAGAGGAACTGATGTTTAACTTGAGACTTGAGGATGAATGATGAGGCTCCGGGCAGATGATGAGAGGGATGGATGCAGGCTTATACCAGCTTCAGAGCTGATTGTTAAAAATTCAGGAACTTTGCAAGTTAGTGGCTAAATTTTTGATAGATTGAAATTGGCCATGGTGGGTGTGCTTACACCATGGATATTGTTAAACACATCAAATGAGAACTGTCTCCCAGCCCCCAGATAGTTTTCTTGCACACCACTGGATGGATGAGTATTATAACCAGGAGAGATAATTAACATGAATGCAAAAAAGAACATGGCATTTTTGAAGAACTAAAATTTGGTAGAGTTCAAGTATAGAGTATAAGGGAGAGAACTGAGGCCTGGAGAATTCGATGGGGGCCAGATTGTACTGGGTGATGTAAGCTATGCTAACAAGCTGTAATGTCCTTTTCTGCTAATTTCATATCTGTGTCAGTTCTGGCATTATTTTGATTGATTCCTAAAATTGGAATTACTTGGTCCAAGGATAAAATTTACTTTGGAACTATTTGTTGTAGTTACTCTATTGATCTGCTGAAACACAGGTCCAACATGCAAATTCCACTCATAACACGCTCATCCACTTTTACACAAATGTGTGTGAAGTGCCTACTGTGTGTCAGACTAGAAGCTAGCGATACAGAATGTTACCCAAAGTCCCTGCTCTCATGGAATTACTGCTACTTAAATGTCTACTAAAGGGAGAAGAAAATTTACATGAATCACCTATTTCCTGAAAGCCCTATCAATAACTTTTGTATTTACGTACACAATTGTATTAAAAGCCTTATTATTATTAAGAAGTATAAGCCCTTCTACTTATTAAAATAATAGTATGCAGATTGAAATCAATCCATTCATTCTCCTCTTTAGGGGGCCATTATTTTCCTGCTTCTGTGCATGCCATGTAATTTTTGATGGCATATCAGAAATTGCTTTTACCTTGTTGAGTGCAGTCATAATTTTGTATTCCTATAAATACTATGTAGTTTTTATTATGGGGTACAGTTAAGTTACTTGGAAACAGTTTAATGTTTTTAGTTCTTGCTTTTAATACTTGTTAGGTGAGACCAGAGCAATCTTTTGTGTAGAGTTAATTATTCTCTACTACAGGAAGACGCTTTTGAACTCTCTACCCAATGCCTCAGGAATTCTCTACCCAACGCCTTATGCATTAGGAGGCATGAATTAGGAGCCACACTTTTTGACTGTTTCAGGTAGGAGGATACATTGGATCCCTGGCCTCCATCTTGGCTGGATATAAAAGTTATTATACCTTATCTAAAATTAGTGGAGGGCAATTATAGAGAGGTTTAACTGTGAGTCTGGCAGGATCAGATTTGCATTTTTCAAAGATCGTTTTGAATATAATACAGAAATGGCTTGTTCTGTTTGTCTGGTGGAGTTGGTGGGGCCTTCAGAATACTATATTGGAGGCAGGTAAACCAGTTAGAATACAACTACAGCGATTCAGTTAAGAAATAGTTATGACTGGGCCGGGTGCGGTGGCTCCTGCCTGTAATTCCAGCACTTTGGGAGGCTGAGATGGGAGGATCACTTGAGCCAGGAATTCGAGACCACTCTGGGCAACATAGGGAGACCTCATCTCTTCAAAAAATAAAAAAAATTAGCTGGGCATGGTGGTGAATACCTGTAGTCCCAGCTATTCAGGAGGCTAAGGTGGCAGGATTACTTGAGCCTGGGAGATTGAGGCTGCAGTGAACTATGACTGCACCACTGCACTTCATACTGGGTGACAGAGTGGGGACCGGTCTCTTTAAAAAAAAAAAAAAAAAAAAAAAGGAAAATATAGTTGCATTGAAAATGGTGTCTGAGTTGTTCAAAAAGTATCTCTGAAGTAGAAAATATAAACCATTGCAGACCAACAATGAAAAAAATAGTAGGTTAAGCTTCAAAGATCGAAAAATCAACCCAAGTCTGATTTAAAAAATACATTGTCATACTAGAGAGTAAGCTCGTTTGAATTCAGAGAGCGTGCCCACCAGTGGTAGCATCCAGACACCTACAGATGGGTATGAAGGAGCTATGACGCTGAGCACTAGAGGAAAGTTAAAGATGAAAACATACTTTCAATAAAAGAACATTCTGGAATCTTGCTATGCTATAGAATCGATATCCAAAAGGTAGCCCAAACTTTAATTTCCAGATGGCACCTTTTAATCACATAGATAACATCTAGCAATTGGCATCTAAGGATATACAAGTTAGGAAAAAGTTATGTGGAAAAGGGAGATCTTTAAAAGCAATTAAAACAGCATTCTATTATGATTAAGAATAATTTTTTTTTCTTTTTGGAGCCTTGCTCTGTCACCCAGATTGGAGTGCAGTGGCGCGATCTCGGCTCAGTGCAAGCTCCGCCTCCTGGGTTCACACCATTCTCCTGCCTCAGCCTCCCGAGTAGCTGGGACTACAGGCAACCTCCACCACACCTGGCTAATTTTTTTTGTATTTTTAGTAGAGACGGGGTTTCACCGTGTTAGCCAGGGTGGTCTCGATCTCCTGACCTCTGATCCGCCTGCCTCGGCCTCCCCAAAGTGTTAGGATTACAGGCGTGAGCAACTGTGCCCGATTGTATACTATTATTTTAATAAGTAGAAGGGCTTATACTTCTTAATATACTTAATAATAATAAGGCTTTTAATACAGTTGTGTACGTAAATACAAAACTTATTGATAGGGCTTTCAGGAAATAGGTGATTCATGTAAATTTTCTTCTCCCTTTAGTAGACATTTAAGTAGCAGTAATTCCATGAGAGTAGGGACTTTGGGTAACATTCTGTATCGCTAGCTTCTAGTCTGACACATAGTAGGCACTTCACACACATTTGTGTAAAAGTGGATGAGCGTGTTATGAGTGGAATTTGCACATTGGTCCTGTGTTTCAGCAGATCAATACAGTAACATAACAAATAGTTCCAAAGTAAATTTTATCCTTGGACCAAGTAATTCCAATTTTAGGAATATATGTCAAGAATAAAATATGCCCAAACCATAGCTTTACATTGAAGTGTGAATCTTGAAGACCCACCTGTAGGGGAAAGCTGCATTTGACAGATTTGATGATTTTTTTTTTTTTTTTTTGGTGGGGGGAGACGGAGTGTCGCTCTCTCACCCAGCCTGGAGTGCAGTGTCACGATCTCAGCTGACTCCACCTCTGCCTCCCAGGTTCAATCTATTCTCCTGCCTCAGCCTCCCGAGTAGCTGGCACTATAGGCACACGCTGCCACGCTCAGCTCATTTTTTGTATTTCAGTAGAGATGGGGTTTCACCATGTTGCCCAGGTTGGTCTCAAACTCTGAGTTCAGGCAGTCCATCTGCCTCGGCCGCCCAAAGTGCTAGGGTTACAGCCGTGAGCCATTGCGCCTGGCCTGATTTTTTTGTTTGTTTGTTTTTAAGAGAAAAACCCTATCACCTCAACTGCGTGTGTTGTTCTACTTTGTTAAACTTTTAGTTACATTTATAGTATTAGCTGTCAATGGTTTCAGTTTTGTTTACCAGAAAAGAGGAGTAAGATCCTAATAACAGCCTGTCAGTGCCTTCCTGTTTTGCAGCCACACTACCCAGCACGGGTTCTTTCTGGAGATACGGTAGAGTTCAGTAGCTCCTTCCTGATTCTGCACTTTTGGTGCTGGTAGAGCTATTTAAAATTATTGGCATCAGCCAGGCGCAGTAGCTTATGCCTTTAATCCCAGAACTTTGGGAGGCCGAAGTGGGCAGATCACCTAAGGTCAGGAGTTTGAGATCAGCCTGGCCAACATAGTGAAACCCCATGTCTACTAAAAATACAAAAATTAGCCGGGTGTGGTGGTGCTCACTTGTAGTCCCAGCTACTGGGAAGGCTGAGGCAGGAGAAGAATCACTTGAGCCTGGGAGGTGGAGGTTGCTGTGAGCCGAGATCACGCCACTGCACTCCAGCCTGGGCAACAGAGCGAGACACTGTCTCAAAAAAAAAAAAAGATTCCGTTCCAAGGCGTCTGTGAGCCAGCGGAGTATACACCATGAGCAAAGCTCACCCTCCCGAGTTGAAAAAATTTATGGACAAGAAGTTATCATTGAAATTAAATGGTGGCAGACATGTCCAAGGAATATTGCGGGGATTTGATCCGTTTATGAACCTTGTGATAGATGAATGTGTGGAGATGGCGACTAGTGGGCAACAGAACAATATTGGAATGGTGGTAATACGAGGAAATAGTATCATCATGTTAGAAGCCTTGGAACCAGTATAAATAATGGCTGTTCAGCAGAGAAACCCATGTCCTCTCTCCATAGGGCCTGTTTTACTATGATGTAAAAATTAGGTCATATACATTTTCATATTAGACTTTTTGTTAAATAAACTTTTGTAATAGTCAAAAATGCCTTCTCAAATGTTCTGAATATAGAATATTAGCTCTCATTCCAATTTTTTCTAACATGAATTTTCCTGGTTGACAATGATTTCAAAGGGTTTTATGCATTAAAGTGGAAGAATCTTATTAAATGTGAAACATGGAAAAAAAAAAA
>NW_016818762.1:527992-535247 GCF_001698545.2 Rhinopithecus bieti
GAAAACTGGCTAGCCATATGTAGAAAGCTGAAACTGGATCCTTCCTTACACCTTATACAAAAATTAATTCAAGATGGATTAAAGACTTAAATGTTAGACCTAAAACCATAAAAACCCTAGAAGAAAACCTAGGCAATACCATTCAGGACATAAGCATCAGCAAGGACTTCATGACTAAAACACCAATAGCAATGGCAACAAAAGCTAAAATAGACAAATGAGATCTAATTAAACTAAAGGGCTTCTGCACAGCAAAAGAAACTACCATCAGAGTGAACATGCAACCTACAGAATGGGAGAAAATTTTTGCAATCTATCCATCTGGCAAAGGGCTAATATCCAGAATCTACAAAGAACTTAAATTTACAAGAAAAAAAAAAACCCCAAAAAGTGGGCAAAGGATATGAACAGACACTTTTCAAAAGAAGACATTAAGAAGACAATAGACACTTGAAAAAATGCTCATCATCACTGGTCATCAGAGAAATGCAAATCAAAACCACAATGAGATACCATCTCATGCTAGTTAGAATGGCAATCGTTAAGAAGTCAGGAAACAACAGATGCTGGAGAGGATGTAGAGAAATAGGAATGCTTTTACACTGTTGGTGGGAGTGTAAATTAGTTCAACCATTGTGGAAGACAGTGTGGCGATTCCTCAAGGATCTAGAACTAGAAATACTGTTTGACCCAGCCATCCCATTACTGGTTATATACCCATAGGATTATAAATCATGCTGCTATAAAGACACATGCACACGTATGTTTATTGCCGCACTATTCCCAATAGCAAAGACTTGGAACCCCCAAATGTCCATCAATGATAGACTAAGAAAATGTGGCACATATTCACCATGGAATACTATGCAGCCATAAAAAGGATGAGTTCATGTCCTTTGCAGGGACATGGATGCAGCTGGAAGCCATCATTCTCAGCAAACTATCACAAGGACAGAAAACCAAACACTACATGTTCTTACTCATAGGTGGGAATTGAACAATAAGAACACTTGGACACAGGGCGGGGAACATCACACACCAGGGCCTGTCGTGGAGTGGGGGGTTGGAGGAGGGATAGCATTAGGAGAGATACCTAATGTAAATGACGAGTTAATAGGTGTAGCAAACCAACATGGCACATGTATACCTATGTAACCTGCGTGTTGTGCACATGTACCCTAAAACTTAAAGTATAATAAAGAAACCATTAAAAAATAGTTAATACAATTTAAAATAAACTTCTGTGGGGATAAATTTCTAAAACTTGCTTTTTAACGACAAGGGGAATGTTTGAAAGCCAGACATTTTAGTATATCTTTTAGGATTTTTTTTTTTTTTTTTTTTTTTTCCCAAGACAGGGTCTCACTCTGTTGCTGGAGTGCAGTGATGTGATCTTGGCTCACTGCAGCCATTGCCCCCCAGGCTCACGCAATTCTCTCGTCTCAGCCTCTCAAGCAGCTGGGACTACACATGTGTACCACCACGCTTGCCTGATTTCTAAAATTTTTTTGTAGTGATGAGTTCTCACTATATTGCCCAGGCTGGCCTCAAATTTCAGGGCTCACATGATCCTCTTCAGCCTCCCAGAGTGCTGGGATTATAACTGTGAGCCACTATGCTTGGCCAATTTTACCTTTGTAATGGTTATGTTCATAGCTCATCAGCTAGTAAGTTTGCACTATTCACTTGTCTTGCATAGTGGGAATTGTTGGAATATTACATTTTGAGATCTATCCTTAGTTCCTTTTCATCTTTCTCCCTTTTTGAGAGTGGTTTAAGAAAATTCTAATTGAAGATCTCTGCCATTTTTTCTCCTTCCCACTTGTTCTTCTTTGAGTTCCTTCATTTACTAGAAATTTCTGCTTGCAAACAGAATTCTGTATTTTACATTTTTGCCCTATATTTTTGGCAAGCTTTGTGGGACTAACATGATTTTCCCCCTTATTTCTCTGTTACCTTATCCCCTTTATGGCACATAGACTACTTACGTTCATTTGTTGATTTTTTTTAGACTTGTATTCTTGTTCGTTTGCTCATTCTTGCATGCATATATTTACGCATTATTCTCATTTCCCTCCTTACTAAATGCACATTTACTAACTGCCTACTGTTAGTAAGCAGTTCCCTCCTTACTAAATGCACATTTACTAGCTGCCTTAGTAACTGCCAGGCACCGCACCAGTCACGGGAGTAGTAATACAAACTGGGCCCTGACAGTTTCAGTGCTTTACTGAAGGTGTGTACATACAGAAATCATGTTGGCTTCGTGTGGAGCAAGGTGGCATGGAGCCCCAACAAAGATAAGATCACTATACACCTCAAACTACTGAACATATAATGTGTATTACCCCTTGAGGAAGTAAAAAAACCAGAAGACCAAAAAACGTTTTGCATCAGTGAACAAAAACCCAGACACGATCAGTGATGCACAAACATCCCCAGAGCAAGATCATTTTGGCACATCGGAGAGGGAACTTGCCTTTACACCTGGTGGCCACTTGGTTTTATGTGAAGTTTGGAATCGGTAGAACGTAGGGTTTGTATCTGTCTGCCTTGCCGTACCTTGACCCCGTTGGTGGGGAGCACATTTGTTTGCACATCATTTTCAGGACTGAACTTTGAGTCTCCCCTCTAATTGTATGCCTGATTTTCTGTAATATGCATGCTGTGACAAGAAGCCACAGCTGCTCCGTTAGTCTCAAAGGACATGACCTGAAAAAGAATAAAATCACAGTTTGCACATATTTGCTCTCATTTTAACAGGAAAGCTAAACAAAAAATTTAGAAATTCGAGTTACTCTGTCATTTGCCCATTTAAATCACAGCTCAGTAGAACAGTGTTTTCAAAACTAAAATAAAACCTAATGAGATGAGAAGGCCAGTTGGTTGCGTTATTTTTTTTTTGTATGCAGACACATATTTCATGTCCATTGGGTTGGATAGGAGAGGGAAGAGGCAGAGAAACAGATAATTTAAAATTTACATTGCAGTGTGAGACAGGTGTATTCAAGGGACATTATGAACGTCCTAATTAGTCTAATATTATTTTAGAGTTTTCAGCTAAGCTCATAGTGTGCACAAAAACAAAACAGACTCACAAGCCAGCAATGGGGAGAGCAATAAAAGCAAGAAATCTGCTGGATACTTACAGAAATGATCTTGGCATTGGTGGGAAAATGTTTTGTTACACTGACATAGATTAAAATACTAGCATTATTTGAATAATGTGGTTTTGGAGTTTTTGAATTTAATTTATATGTCATTTAAAGTCTTTGTAGTACAGCAGTCAAAAAAGATGCCCATTTTATGATTTTGTTAATAGATTTTCATGTTTCTATTTAGAAATTTGGAAGATGTTCAAAATATTAAATGATAATTTTCTGAAAGGTATATTTTCAACTATATAAAAACTAAAATAATATTTTTAAAATATCTGTAAGAAGTACATCTCACCTGAGTTATATCAAAATAGCAAAAAAGAATCCCAGTCTGGGCGTGGTGACTCACACCTGTAATCCCAGCACTTTGGGAGGCCGAGGCAGGTGGATCATGAGGTCAAGAAATTGAGACCATCCTGGCCAGCATGGTGAAACCCCATCTCTACTAAAAATACAAAAACTAGCTGGGTGTGGTGGCGCGCGCCTGTAGTCCTAGCTACTTGGGAGGCTGAAGCAGGAGAATCGCTTGAACCAGGGAGTTGGAGGTTGTAGTGAGCTGAGATCACGCCACTGCACTCCAGTCTGGTGACAGAGCGAGACTCCATCTCAAAAAAAAAAAAAAAAAAGAATTCCAAAAGTATTTTCCATAGGCAATTTACAATTAATATTAATCACATTGAATATAAATATTAAATATATTGAGTATAAAACGTTAACATTAATAATTTGATTGGAACAACAAATTAAGTCACTCTCAAAACAATGTATTGACTAAATATTAATATTGACATCTTTACAGTTGTAAAGTTTCATCCAGGAATGTTCCACTTTTCCATTTATACCTTTGTCCTTACCTTTGATGACTCCCTTGCTCAAATTTTATGCTCTAGTAACAGCAAATTGCTTGCAGATCCCACAGTACCTGCATTTTCTCCTTTCTGATTTTGGCTCTTCCTTCTGGCTTTTTGCCTGGTCAGCTCTTTGTTTTCCTTCGGATCAGGTATTCACCTCTTGTAGGAAGCCTCACTGACTCTGCCCCAACCTGGATTCACTATGCTCCCCTTCCCCCTGCCACACACACACACACAATGCTCCCATAAGACTTTGTGTCTGCCACTGTATGTTCTGTAACTGCTTATTTATGTGATCCTTAACTCATTAGGGTATGGCATTAATCTATTTAATTTTATATTTTCAGCACTTAATACAGTATCTGGCTCTTAACAGATTTTTGTTAAATGAGTAATCAAGGATCTTTCTGTGTAGTTTTGTGTTTTTCTTCATATAGGTCTCACCCATTCTTAAGGTTTTGTTGCTGGCACGGAGGGGTTACTTTTTTCTCCTTAAAATTGTCTGCTTGTTTATTGGTAGTATGTAGGAAAGTTATTGATCTAGATCTTCTTTCTCATCTGTTCTCCCTGGGGGTGAACTAGGTGTGGTTGCACGATTGCTGATGGAGTTGGTGGGCTTTCAATTCCAGGCATTGGACCTGGAAGCTTTGATTATTTGTATGGTGGTTTTCACCAGCCAAGTTAACTAATAGTCAACATTTTAGGTGTCAGACAAGTTATTAGTGAGACGCATATAGGCTTCTTGGTGGACCATATCTTTTCAAAGTAAATTAGCACCACGAGCATATTATTGTGTGTATAAAATAATAAAGGGAGAGAGTGTGACCCCCTGTGAGTCCTTGAGGAAAGAATTCAGATGTCCTTTAAATTTCGTTTTTTGTTTCATGCAGTCTTCTCTTGTCTTGTTCAACTCAGAGTCTGTCTGAGAATAAGGAAAACAGGAGTGTGTCTTCTATATTTATGTTATTAACACACAGTAGTGTTTGGCAAATAGTTGTGTTAAAATGTGTGAAAAATGAAAATTAATACATTAAATAGAATCATTACTTCCGAAGTCTTTCCCATTTTCCCCTAGAAAGGTAGTAAACAATATTTATTTTGGTAAAAGCTGTTACATTCTGCTGGAAACTAGAATTTTACTCCATAATTATCCTATGTTAGAATTGAAAAAAATGTTGAAAGGCACATTGTCTAAAATTGCAATTTGAGAAGTTTGAATGTTACAAGTAGCTTTCAAAATGATGGGAGACAACTCATGCTTTAGTGGGCACAGTGCCTCTCCTAGAAGCAGACCCTTAGTAACCAGCTATTTCTCAAGTCGGATGGTCCCATAACTTGTCACAGAGAGCATTTGCTTCCTAACCCTGTATTCATTCTCCCTTTTTCTCTGTGGTAATAGAACCTCTGATTTTTATCTGGTCCCATGACCACCCGAAAAAAATTATCTTACATACTTTGTGGTTTGATAGAACTATGATATATTTCTTATACTTACGATATAGCTCTGTCCAAAAGAGAAATGAGTGGAAATATTCTGTTGTAGTTTCTAGAAAATCTTAATAGGTAGACTCTGCATGCCTTCTGCCCCTTTTTCTTTAATTATTTTTCTATCTTTCTGTCTGGAATTTTGATGGGATAGCAGGAGCTCTGGTTCTCATATTGGACTGTGGCAAGAAGGGCCTCCCCAGGCATGGCAGAGCAATGGGAGGAGCCTGGGCCACTATACAGCCTTTGACTGCTGGACTCTGTACTTCATTTAGTTGACAAATGTATTAGTCCGTTCTCACACTGCTGTAAGGACATACCCAAGACTGGGTAATTTATAAAGGAAAGAGGTTTAATTGACTCACAGTTCTGCAGAGCTGCGGAGGCCTCAGGAAACTTACAGTCATGGTGGAAGGGGAAGTAGACAAGTTCTTCTTCATAAGGTGGCGGGAGAGAGAAGAATGAGAGCTGAGTGGAAGGGAAGCCCCTTATAAAACCATCAAATCTCCTTTGGGAGGCTGAGGTGGACAGATCACGACGTCAGGAGATTGAGACCATCCTGGCCAACATGGTGAAACTCTATCTCTACTAAAAATACAAAAAAATTAGCTGAGTGTGGTGGCACACGCCTGTAGTCCCAGCTATTCAGGAGGCTGAGGCAGGAGACTCGCTTGAACCTGGGAGGTGGAGGTTGCAGTGAACTGAGATCGTGCCACTACACTCCAGTCTGGGCGACAGAGCGAGACTGTGTCTCAAAACAAACAAAAAACCACCAAATCTTGTCAGAACTTACTATCACAGGAATAGTATGGGGGAGACTGCCCCCATGAGTCAGTTATCTCCCACTGGGTCCCCTCTCATGACACGTGGGGATTACGGGAACTACAATTCAAGATGAGATTTGGGTGGGGACAGGGCCAAACCGTATCAACAGAAATAGAATCTTTTATCTTGTTTGGGCCATGATATACAGGTACAGGTCTTTGTTCCATGCAGCCAGACCTTATCCGGACACACTATACTACAGATCAGTTCTAAGATCTTACGACTTCATTGTCCATCCAAAGATTGATCTTTGTATTCTTATTTATTCAGCCTTGTCAAGTCATCCACTCTCATCTTGGAGCTCTGTGTCAGGGTTTGATGCTGGCCTTATTCTGAAGATTGATCTGACACTTTTTACAGGCTTAACAGAATAGTCACCAACTGTTTTGGGGAAAACAGCTGTATTCTAAATTCCAGAATGTCATCATCCTTTTCTCATAAAGCCTAGAATCCCTTTCAGGTACCTTAGTGTATTTGGCATTTCCTTCAACATAATCCATGCCGATGGGGAAGCAGCTTTTTAATGGTGTTGGGAAGATAGGCACATCCTATTATGTAGTGCTCAGTGTGGATGTTCGATGCCCAGGGGCTTTTTGGGCCCTACCCTTGGTGAGAAAGCTAATTAGAAGTCACTGTTGAGCAGGAGGAGAGATTTTTTATTTTTTTTATTATGATACTTTAAGTTCTAGGGTACATGTGCATAACGTGCAGGTTTGTTACATATGTATACTTGTGCCATGTTGGTGTGCTGCACCCATCAACTCGTCAGCACCCATCAACTTGTCCTGTACATCAGGTATAACTCCCAATGCAATCCCTCCCCCCTCCCCATAATAAGCCCCAGTGTGTGATGTTCCCCTTCCCGAGTCCAAGTGATCTCATTGTTCAGTTCCCACCTATGAGTGAGAACATGCGGTGTTTGGTTTTCTGTTCTTG
>NW_016818762.1:536782-564690 GCF_001698545.2 Rhinopithecus bieti
ATTGAAGGAGATAGAGACACAAAAAACCCTCCAAAAAATCAATGAATCCAGGAGTTGGTTTTTTGAAAAGATCAACAAAATTGACAGACCGCTAGCAAGACTAATAAAGAAGAAAAGAGAGAAGAATCAAATAGATGCAATAAAAAATGATAAAGGGGATATCACCACCGACCCCACAGAAATACAAACTACCATCAGAGAATACTATAAACACCTCTATGCAAATAAACTAGAAAATCTAGAAGAAATGGATAAATTCCTGGACACTCTACACTCTCCCAAGACTAAACCAAGAAGAAGTTGAATCCCTGAATAGGAGGAGAGATTTTTATTATTTCCTCTTGTTCTTTTAGCTTAGCCTAACTTTAAAATAATCAGTGTAGTGGCTTGCATAGTCTTCCTCACAAAGACAAAGTGTTAGGTGTTGCGTGTTTTAGGGTAGATATTGAGGTGAAGGGTAAATATTGAGGTGAAGGACATGACATCTGCATCTACAAAAGCTGAATCATGGAAGCTAGAAATTGGAAGTGGTGAGGAATTTTTATGTCCTGTAGGCTGAGCTGTGGATTTTCCCTGGATTGATCTGTGTCAGCGTGGAAACTTAGGATCCACCTGGACCCTCCAAATGTGTCGTCTTTCATAGATGAGATTAGAGAAGTTCAGAGAAATGAAAGAGGACATTTTGTTTTTTGTAGCAGCCATTGTGGTGACTTATTGGGCATTCTCTCCTCCTCTGTGAAGATTGGGGTCTTCTCAGCCTTTGTCGGCCTGTAAAGTTCATTTGTGGTTTCTCAGTAACTTGGTGTCCTGGTTGAGGACGTGTTCTGCAGGGGCTGTGGGATAAATACAGGAAGATGATCATGATGAACAAGAGCCAGGAAAATGGAGCTTAAAATGAAATACTTATCCAGAATTGGTGACACATTCCTCTGTTTTCTAGAGTTGGTTTCCCAAAGGAGACACCACAAAGATCCAGGTCAATTATGTGATTTAAAAGATCCAAAGAGCCAGGATGACTGGGTTATGGGAATTGCTACTATCAAATTATCAGAATTGGGTGTTAGACTTGGGAAGATTTTCCATCTTTGACATTCACTCTTCACATATGCCTGATCCATATTGTTGATTCTGAAAGTCTTTGCCTGAGTAAAGATTGTTCCTTGCAAACATCCCTGAATTCTCACTGGACAGCTTTATGTTAAGTACTTTTGCTTGACTGAAAGCTTTTTTTTGTTGATGCTGCTGAAAGGATAAGCTTAAAATTGGAAGCCGTATTATCTATGACTAGATGGTAAGCTTTTTGAAAGCATATTAGTTCTGAGGAATTCTAGCAAGTTTAGTGTCCACTTTGCCACTGACCATAAGACATGTGTCAGACCAGCTTGGGAAGTTAGGCAGAGTGAAAATCCTGGATATTATAAACACAGTGATAAAATTGGTATGTCACCTTTATTTCACTAATACTATCATTATTAGAATACTTAGAGTTCTGTAAGACAGACTATTTTTAAAAATACTCTAGGCATAATTTTAGGAAGTTCCTGAGGTGATTTCCTAAAAAGAGGAATTCTTTATTTCTTAGTTTGGACTTCCATATCTTCAAACATGTCAACAAATAAAATATTAGTATGTGAAGTATCATAAAATATTTACTGAGTGTTGCTTTTGTTCTGGGGAACTCAAGACAGCTAAGAGGCCTGGCAGAAACCGTGGAAAGAAGAGCTTTGTTACTTAATACTTTATTATTATAAATGCTCTCTGGCCTCGGTGGCATGTACCTGGATTTCTAGCTACTTGGGAGGGGAGGCTGAGGTGGGAGGATCCCTTGAGCCCAAGAGTTTGAGAAAACTCGATGCCAGGTTGTCTTTTGGAGAAGCAAAGTTAAAAAATAAAGTAACAAATGCTGTGAGCCAAGAGTCTCGGTGTCTAGCCATTAAATGGCTGTGTGGTCTTGGTTAGAACATTGAACCTTCCTGGAGCTAAGGTTCTTCACAGCTCTATAAAGTGAGGGTTAGAATGAATGATGTCTGCAGTTCCAACTTTTGAAGTCTCTGAATATTTTGTCTCAAATACATTCTGAGAAGGTCCCTGCCCTCAAGAAAATTCAGCTTTTCTCTGGATTTTCTTCCATTTTGTTTAGTTCCAAAAGGAAAACTCCTTGTTGTTTACAAAGGATGATTCAACTGGAAAATGTGTTGTGCCAAAAGGAAAAGTCTCCTTCAATCCCACAACCTGACAGTCATTTTAAAAATAGGTATTAATTATTTTGACTAATTTCTATGCATAAATTAGTATTTTTTGTGATATATATATCTATATATATAGATATATATATATAAAGATATCATTCATACTATACTGAAGCCTTGCTTTTCTCATGTAGCAGTTGAGATAATGGGTATCTTTCTGTGTCCATACATACAGACCTACCAAATGGAGTGCCACTGATTGAATATTGTGGTTCACCAAAACACATTTTGGCCAAATGATCAATATTTGGCTAAAGTTAAAGATAAATATCATTGTTGTCAAATGGACTACTGAGATACAAGAAAAAAACTGAAATTAAAGAATATATTACAATTTTAGCAGCCAGATTTAGACACATGGGCATACTGTTTTCTGACTACTGTCAGCTATTTGATTCTTCCTATAGTCACCATACAGTACACTACACCTTTGCAATACTAAAGTTGCTAGCTTTTAACTGAGGTGTCTAGAGGAACAAGATGTTGTTTGGCTGGCTCTGCCAGAATAGAGTACTGATGATGGTAATGTTGTTCCTCAGCAACTATGCTTGTCTTCTCAAATAGTAACTGACTAGGTAAAGACTTTCTCTCCTTATCAACCCCTACCCTTGGAGATTTGTTTGCTGGTCATAAGTTTCATGAAGCAGTCCTAGAAACTGAAGCATTGTATACTGCTTGAAACATTCTTTTTGAATGTTTGCAGAAGCATATGTAAGATTGCTATCTTTTAAATTTATTTCTAATTTTCTTCTTTTTTTGTGTGTGTGAGACAGGGTCTTGGATCTTGTTCTGTCACTCAGGCTGGAGTGCAGTGGCATGATCTCAGCTCCACTGCTGCCCCAAACTCCTGGGCTCAAGCGATCTCCCACCTCAGCCTCCAGAGTAGCTGAGGCTATAGGTGCGGGCCACCGTGCCTGGGTAATTTTTTTTTTTTTTAATAGAGTTGAGTTCTCATTTTGTTGCCCAGGCTTATCTTGAATTCCTGGCCTCAGTTGATCCCACCTCAGCCTCCCAAAGTGCTGAGATTACAGGCTTAAGCCACTGTATATCCAGCCTTATTTCCATTTTTTTTTTAAATATTTTTGCTTCTTCACACGATTATTTGATTTAAAAATCTCTTATTAATTTTGGCTCTAGAAATGTGGCAATAGAAGAATGTAATTGACTTTCAAAATACAACAGAATTGTCTCAATATCTCCTGTGTCTCAGCTTTGATTGCAAGCATGCCAACTTCAGCATTGTTGCTGGAATAGGATGAGATGAAGCTTTTTATCACATAAGGAAAATGTGAACTCTTCATGTACATCAGTATTGCTATCTCATTCCCCCTTTTAAACAGATTCCAGTAAATGCCTTCATAATAAGCAGTCATTGAATTTGTGGGCCTAATATTTTGGTATTCTTATCTACAAAGTAGTAGAATATTATGGGATTTTTATTGTTTTTTAAGCAGGCTATGTAATAGTCACCAGCTGCTCTTCCATCTTGTTTGAGGATGTTGTATAAGTATACAACAAGGCAGTTCTCCAATCTTCTGTAAGTCATACAATTAGTCTCTAATTGAAGAAGAGGGAAGACAGTGCTTTGAGCTTCCTTGTTCTTTCTAGTACTATTCCTTTCACTATGCTCCAATTAATTCAGGACACACAGCTGTTGAATCTTATGAGTCCTAAGACACACTTCTCCATGTTTGTTCCCTTGTCAACTACAGTTGGCTGTCACTATTCTTTTCTGGTTTTCTTCTATACTTCTTGTCAGACTCACCATGTCTTTAGCATGTGAGAGACCAGGAACTCTTCTGGCAGACAGATAAAGCTGGAGCAGAATGGAATGTGCTGTGACTACCCCATGCTATCTTACTTAAAGTAGGTTTCTAATTGTCCATGCGTGTCCAAATGTCTGGTATATAAGATATAAAAGTAGTACATTTGGTAAATCACCATACTTTGTGTGTATGTAACAACGTAACACAGAAGAATTTTGGTAATATTTTGGTAATATGTTTTCCAGAAAGACTTTCAGTTCTAGGATTCATAGTTTCAACAGGTTTGTACACTTTCATCTTCAGTGCGAGAATCAGAGTGGTTGGTATTCTGTAGTCATTTTACCAAGTTTATTCCTTAAAATTAGCCAGGAAGATCTGTTGAGCCTCAGAGGTCATGGCTGCAATGAGCTGTGATTGTGCCACTGCACTCCAGTCTGGGTGACAGAGTGAGACCTTATCTAAAACGTAATAGTAAAATTAGCCTCTAGGCCACATCCAGTGTCTCATACCTGTAATCCTAGCTCTTTGGGAGGTTGAGGTGGTAGGATGGTTTGAGGCCAGGAGTTTGAGACCAGCCTGGGCAATATAGCAATACCCCATCTCTACAAAAAATAATAATTTTGCTGGGCATGGTGGTGTGCACCTGTAATCTCAGAAACTTGGGAGGCTGAGATGGTGGAAATCACTTGAGTCTAGGAGTTTGAGGCTGCAGTGAGCTCTGATCATGACACTGCACTCCAGCCAGGGTGACAGAGTGAGACCTCATCTCTACTAAAATAAAATAAGCCTCTATATGCTTTATCTGTAAGGATTTTTTAAAACCTTCTTTAAATTGTGTTATATTTTGAAGTTTTATTCCTGAAAACAAAATGTGTTATATTTAGGTAACTTATTTTTCTCCAACATTTTCTTCTTTGTATTCTTTGTGTATTTTATTTTGTGTGCATCAAAGATGACCTCATGGATGTCATTGTTTATGATGTTACAGTTTTTCCTGTTCTTGAAATTTTGACATGGCAAAATTACAAAATCCATGTCTCATGTCTCCAATATCTTAATCTCTGTGGAGCTTTTTCCATTACCTCTTGCTTGTTTTTTCTTTTCTCTTTGTTTTCTACTATTTTGGTCTCATCTTTTGGTAGGCCTGATCATTTTTAATGAATTTTGGACATGGTAAGTTAAAAATTGTAGAGATCATTGGAGGATATTGATAGTGTCATTTTCCTCCAAAAATGATTTACTTTTGCTTGTAGGCAGAATCAGAGATTGAGCTGACTCACAGCTGGACCTCAGACTTGGTGAGGGCTGGTCAATTCCTACTTTACTCCTACTTACAGGATGCAGCTATCAGTGGGTCCTGCCTGAAAGCCTTGGTTTTCCAAGACCTGCTCATCCATTGGCCCCGAACTCCAGTTTTTGTCTACCTAGTGCTGTAAGACTAGCAGAGCTTTCTTCAGCTTTACGACCTCCTGGGTTGTTTTTTAGCCTCTGCATTAGGGGGGTAAGCAGCCCTAAATGTTAGCCTAACCTCCTTGTATGCTTCTCTTCTCTCCAGGAATTTTGTCCAAGTCCTCAGTGCCTTGGTAGCTCTGATATCTTCAGATAAGACTTTTGGGGTCTTTTTGGGTAGGGGTGCCTGGTTCCTCGTTCTCAGCAAGAAGACTGGTGGAATAAGATAGTCATTGTTGGAATTTTACCTACATTTTTGAGTGAATATTCAGATATTAAAAATAAGTATACATAGCATGCCTTATTTGCATTACTGAATCTTGTACCAATTACATATTAATCTGTGAAATCATATAATCATTTCTAATATAGAAGTTCAAGAATGTCAAAAACAGCACTCAATAAAGCATTCAGCAATTTGGCCAGTTTTAAAAAAATCTACTAGATTTTAAATTCATACATCAGTCATTTACTTCATATGTATTAGCAATCATATTTCACATATTCTCCCCTTTTCCTATTTTCCTACTGGGTTGCATTATTCTAATTGATTTGTGGAAGTTTTGTATCTAATATACAAAGAACTTCCACATATTCTTTGCCAATAATGTGTGCTACAAATATTACTTCTCAGCCTGTCATCTTTCAAGTTTGTTTATAATTCCTGTAATTCAAAAAATTTTATTTTTATGCATTAAATTTTTTTCAGCAGCCAAAATTTACCCTCCCATTTCTAGATAATAATAAATTCATCCCTGCATTCTTGTAATAGCGTTAATGATTTCCTTTTTTTCTGAACATTTAAATACCTGATTCATACAAAATATGTTTTACATCTGAGAAATGAGATATTGGGAACTAGCCTAGTTTCTGACATGGCTGGTCAGTTGCTTTAACGCTGTTAAAGTGATTTCTCCACAGATCCCATCTGCCACTCTTACGATATCTAAGTATCCATATACCTGGGTCTGTTTCTAGACACTCTTCTGTGCTTATTTTTTCACCAGTGACTATCCATTTTATTTATTGAGACTTTTGAATACATTTTTATAATCAATAAGACAACTTCTTTACCCTTTTTAAAAAAGCGTATCTTAGTTTCATGTATTTTAAAAAATGAATTTGAGTAATTTTGACAAATCTTTTTGGGATTGAATATTGAATTTGTAGACCTCATTCGGTGAAATTGGTATCTTGATACTGTTGAGTTTTTTGTCTTCCTTTTTAAGTTTTATTTTTTAAAGTTTCTTTCAATACATGTTTATTCCTGATTCATTCCTAGGAATTTTTTGTATGTTATTGCTATTATGAATGAGATATTTTCTTTCATTTTGTTTTATTTATTTATTTATTTATTTTGAGACAGAGTCTTGCTCTGTCACCCAGGCTGGAGTGCAGTGGTGCAATCCTGGCTCACTGCAGCCTTCGCCTCCCAGGGTCAAGCAATTCTTCTGCCTCAGCATCCCAAGCAGTTGGGACCACAGGTGCCGCTACCACCCCTGACTAATTTTGTTTTTTTTTTTTCCCCCTGAGACGGAGTCTTGCTCTGATGCCCAGGCTGGAGTGCAGTGACACCATCTCAGCTCCTCAGCCTCCTGGGTTCAAACAGTTCTCCTGCCTCAGCCTCCAGAGTAGCTTGGGATTACAGACATGTGCCACCATGCCTGGCTATTTTTTGTATTTTTATTAGAGACGGGGTTTTACCATATTGGCCAGGCTGGTCTCGAATTCCTGACCTCATGATCCACCCGCCTCGGCCTCCCACCGTGCTGAGGTTACAGGGATGAGCCATTGTGCCCAGCCTAATTTTTGTATTTCTGGTGGAGACAAGGTTTCACCATGTTGGTCAGGCTGGTCTTGAACTCCTGACCTCAAGTGATCCACCTGCTGAAGTGCTGGGATTACAGGTGTGAGCCACTGCACCCGGCCTGTGCCCTAATTTTTGAGGGATCAAATTTATTTACCAGTGACTGAGATTAGTGATTTTATCTTTTTTTCTTGGTCCTTTTGCCATTTGGTAAGATGAAATGCACTAAAGATTAATCTTACCAAATGTGAACGCTGTCATCTGTGTGTTTTGTGATTTTGGAAATGGAGTTGGAGGTATGTTGCAGTTTTATCCTTGTCTCTCCCTTTGAGTTTGAGCACTTCAGAAATGGCACTTTTGCTCTAGCAGGGAAATTCAGAGAACTGAGAGTTTCCTTTGACTTTTGCATAATATTTTTTTCCCTATTCCTAGGGGACTCCTTCTCACAGTTCCGGTTTGCTGAGGAGAAAGAATGGGACACTGAAGCTTCTTGTCCAAAACAGGTAAGAGAAGAGTTGTCTTAAGTGTGGACTGGCTCTTCTTCAAGGCGGAAGGCTAACACCTTTTACATTCTTGTGACAGAGTCTTCACGTAGAAAAGAGTAGTAATTTTTATATAGAGTACTCTCAGCTAAACTTTTCAGAACATTTTCAGGGGGCTGAAATTCCACGAGTCCTTGAAGCGAGAGTACACTTTTCTACCTGGCCATCTGTGTGAATGATGCAGCACACATGGACTGGGTCTCGAGGTAGAAACTCGATAGCCGTGATTTGGACAGAGTGGGTTACTTTGCCATTTGGTCTTCCTCCTTTGCCACTTTTTAACGATTCCCTTTAGAGTTGAAAATTAGGTTTCTCTCTCACTGTTTTTGGTGTTAGGTTGAGAAAACCCTTAACCTTATAGCTTTAAATAACACTTCTCCTATAATTAGGAGAATAGAAGTATAAAATAAGGGCAAATATTGTAGAAGTCTTTCATCAAGTCTCTAAACCCCAAATGCCTTATTTTCTTTGTGTGTATGTAATGTTTTCTTTCGAAGGAGTTCTGATTATTTTCCAGGCAGGCTTCCGCTAATTCTTTTCGTATGAGATGACAGATATTTTCCCCCTTTTAGGATGCACATAGGGACGTAGTGGTGGCTTGTGATATGCTCCCCAACTCCAGGGCTAGAGCATAGTGTCTGATAAACTGATTAGCATCTGCCCCCAGCTTCAGAGAGGTGGCTGAAGCTGCAGATGCGAAGCCCATGGGCAGTGTCCTCCCCGTTCTGCTCCCAGATCAGCATATGTGCTGTGGGTGGCTTGTTTGATCTCTGGGCCGGTTTTAGGCTCACTTGTTTGGGATGGCCTCTGACTCATACAGATTACGAGGAGGGGACTCTCTTGGAAAATGACTGCCTGGCACTCTACAAAGAGCGTGTTATATATGCCATAGAAAAAGGTGAGAATTACATTTGTCTTTGCTTAAGTCTGGGTCTACGCCTGAGGTACTTGTTAGAATTCTAGGACACAGCGAAGATAGATTGTTGAGGAATATGGTAGAAGCCAAACAATTTGCATTTCATCTCCTTTTGAACCACATTGATTGCCAAAGAATATTTCAGGTAGCTTCAGAGTTTCAAATAATTCTAAGCTTCGTCCTTCATCAGAACATAGAGCACTGGTCTACTAAATGTTTTTATTCAATGGAGCTGATTCAAAGTGAATGAGACAGACCCTGCCTGTTCATTGCTCTTGGCCCCTTACCTGGGCACACTGGCCGGCCTGTAGTATGGTAGATGCTCAACAGATATTACCTAATACATGCACAAGAATACAACCTAAAATAAGGGGTGCGATAAATGAATTCACAGGACTGGGAGAGAGAGTTACTTTGCACTGGAAGTGATTGGAATTGGTACCGTGGGGAAAAGATGATTTGAATGGGTCTTGGTGGACAAGTGTGACTCTGGTAGATCCTGTCTGAGGAAACAACATGAAAATGGTTAAGTCAGGAAAACGAGGTTACATTCAGAGAAGGGTGTGGCCAGAGTGTAGTGTTCCTAGAGGAGGAGGCCTCAGTGGCAGGTGTGGGCTAGTTAGTACCAGCAGTTTCAGACCTGAGTGTGAATTCTGGATCTAAGACTTGGGTAAACTTTTTCCTTCTCTGTTGCTTCACCTGTAAAATGGAGCTAATAACAAAATATAACTCAGAGTTATAAGAAGGACTAAATTAGATAATACATAAAAAGCCCTTGAGTGCAGTTCCTGATGCATATGAAACACTCAAAATGAGCTCTTTTATTACTAATATTATTTGTTAACAAAGTTTTGTTTAGTAAGAATATGGAAATGGTTAGATTTAACTTCAGCAGTATTGGGAAGGATGGGGAGGGATTGAACGGATGAGATGAGAGGTTAGGGGCAGGGAAACTGATAAGGAGGATGTGATGTTGGACGAATGGGAAAGAGCGAGAGCCCGAGGATGTGCAGCCAGTGGGCGTGGGACACAGGTTACTCACAGACAGGACTTGAGCGGAGGATGGGGTCCACTGTGGTCACCGGCCAGATGTGAGACACAAGGACAAGAAAGATTTGCAGTGACACTATGCTTTCTAGCTTGAGTAACTAGGTGGGTGGTGGTGCCATGAATGGAACAAAATAAGAGCAGAAAGAAGTTGTTTGATTTTGAACAGTTCGAGTTGGAGGTAGGACATGTCTGAAACTGAATTCATTTCCCCATCAAAACAATTTCCTGTCTGACTTAACTCCTCACTAAATTTTCTTCCTTGTTGATGTAAGAGAAAAAACTGGATATATATAATATATAATACGTACTATATATAATTATATATGTTGAGTGCATATATATATTCGAGTGCATATTATGTATTATATATATGTACACACACATATATGTGTAATTTGTTGTTCCTTATACCATCCCATGTCCTCAGTGTGACCAGTGACGCAAGACAATAGAGAGGGGCCGGCGCAGTGGCTCACGCCTATAATCCCAGCACTTTGGGAGGCCGAGGTAGGCAGATTCCCTGAGGTCAGGAGTTTGAGACCAGCCTGGCCAACATGGTGAAACCCCGCCTGTACTGAAAATATAAAAATTAGCTGGGCTTAATGGTGCAAGTCTGTAATCGCAGCTACTTGAGAGGCTGAGGCAGGAGAATTGCTTGAACCAAGAAGGTGGAGATTGCAGTGAGCCGAGATCGTGCCACTGCACTCCAGCCTGGGCAACAGAGAGACTCCATCTCAAAAAAAAAAAAAAGGAAAAGTAGAAATACATTTTGTCTTTGCAGTTAAAGGAAGTAGGAGTTTGACAGGGAGACATGTCCAAAATGCTCAAGGGAGTCCTGGCAGGAGAGAGACCGGGTGTCACGGCTTGGACTTGGCGTTCGTTGCCCTGTGGCGGATACACAGGGTGAAGGGACACAGGCCAGCAGTCAGGGTGCTCTGATCTAGCTGTTGGCCTCCATGACCACAGGCGTGTTTGTCTCTTAGATCCGCAAGTGGGATTCTCACAGCTTTCCTTTGGACAGGGCGGGCACCATGTAAAGAGGGGATGAGTGGGAAGATAATTTCCCTGGGTGAACAGGTTTATTATTTTTTAAATCACCTAGGTTTTTTAAATTCCACATTAAATTTCTGTTGACATGGTGACTTATCCAGTAGGACTTCTTTGAGCAACTGCTGGGGGCTGAGCGAACTGCTGGGTGCTGAGTTATATGCGGCCGTTCCCGAGGGCCTGGCTTTTAAAGGCAGATTTCCGGCTCCCACCACCCCCACCCCACCCAGAGAGTCCATTTCTGTGGGTGAGGCCTGTGAACCTATATCTTAAAAAGCTGCCCAGCTTATTACTCCACCATACCGTGTACACATGGTCTCTGGGCCCCAGGCGCATATGGACAGTAAGTCCTGTAGATTCTGGGGAAGATGTAATGGTCTGATTAAAGGTTATGTTTTTTAGCTGCAAAGTGAAGTATATAGCAGGTTCTTTTCTCACTAAAGAGTGTGGCTTTATACAGATACTGAGACTCAGAGCTAAGATTCCTGGCCAGAGAGGAAGCTTCATGCTTGCAGATTCTTACCACACAGACAGGGTCCTGTGCACACTGATGGCAGAGAAGTGGGACAGAAAGGCTTTGTCCTATAGTCAGGACTGGCTCCCCTCTCCCAGCATTGGCGTGTCTCCTTTCTCTTTACACCCCACCCGCCATAGCATCCTTAGTGGGTGTGGTCTGCTCCTGTCTGTGGCCAGATGTCGTAGGCCAGGTCCTCTACTCCAACTGCGAGTGGCTGCCAGGGTTGACCAGGTTGACATGGGAGCTGGGTTACCCAGGCAAAAATAATGCACCGAATACTTTAAAACATGTAGAAAATGCTGATTTATTATTATTCCAATTAAACCTATTTTAAAAGTTCACAGTTTAGCATTAAAAGCAATTCACTGCAGCTAACTTTATTATCTAAGGCTTTCTTCAGCTTCAGACCTTTATGGGGCAAACTGGTGACCAAAAAAGAAAGCCTTCTTACAAAGTGGCTTTAAAAAATTTTTATTTTTTGTTTTTTGAGGAGACCAGCTCCTCTGAAATCTTCACACCACCTGTCAGCCCCATCTCACTGCCTTAACAGCCCTTTCCTCTTCTGTCCAAGGCCAGCAGTCTGAATTTAGGGAAGGGATCAGGTTAGATTTCATTAAATGCTTGCTTTTCTTTCAGCTTGTTAGTCATTGCAAAAGACTCCACAGTTTCCGGGTTACTGGGCAGTCTTTTTTTTTTTTTTTTTTTTAGATGGAGTTTCACTCTTGTTGCTCAGGCTGTTGTGCAATGTCACGATGTCGGCTCACTGCAGCCTCTGCCTCCCAGGTTCAAGCGATTCTCCTGCCTCAGCCTCCTGAGTAGCCGGGATTACAGGCATCATCCACCATGCCTGGTTAATTTTTTGTATTTTTTAGTAGAGACAGGGTTTCACCATGTTGGCCAGGATGGTCTCGAACTCCTAACCTCAGGTGATTCACCTGCCTTGGCCTCCTGAAGTGCTGGGATTCCAGGCATGAGCCACTGCGCCCGGCTTGGACAGTCTTGATGGGAGGGTGATCATTGCCCTGTTTGCTCTGACAGTGTGAGCTGTGGTTCAAGAAGGTAGCTTTGGTTTTACTGATCATAATGTGGAGATGCAGAAACTCTTAACACATCAAGTGTGATGTATGATGTGTCTTGTTCCTAGCCAGATAACTCCAGTGGATTATTTACAGTTTCTTCTTTTATTTCCAAAAGGTCATACTTAATTATCACCTGATATTTTCTTTTTAATCTCTATATAGAATTCAGCATTTTACGTGGATAGTGAGTTATTGGTTCGAGCCCTTCAAGAGCTGCCTCTCTCCCTCCGACTCAACGTTGCTGCTGAACTGGTCCAGGTAAAAATCCTGAAGCCCTCTTGAAGCGGGTGGATTAGGGCAGGAGAAGAAAAAGAGGGAAGCGCTTCCCTCAGCAGGATGTCTTCGTGTCAGCTTCCCTTTATAAAACTGAAGGTTGCATATCAAAATAGCATTCTGTAAGTTTAAAGGAGAATCCAAAACATGTTCGAGGTTACTTTTTTACATCATATATTGGAAACATTTTAAAGGATCAAATGTAGTGGAATTGAGTGAAATGTAAAATATAAAGTCTGGCTATTTTACTCAAAATATGTATGCATCATCCTGCTGTGTGTTCGACACTAGGGACACAGTGGTGAACAGGTAGACGTGGTTCCTGCCTTTCTGGCACTTCATCTACTGGGAAGGATGAATATGAATCAGACAGGCAAACATATATAAATTGTAATACGTCGTATGAAGTACAGTGTGTTTTTAGAGTAAGTCAGTTTCTCGTGTGGTGTGGTTAGGAATGGCTTTCCTGAAGCAGTGATAGGTGAGCTGAGGTCTAAAGCATAAGGACATTTGAGCTGGAATTTAAACGAGAAAGACCCAATCAGCTCTGCATGAACAAAAGCGACGCTGCTGCCGAGTAGAGAAGACTGTGGGATCGGAGTGCGTGCGTGGGGGTAAGTCCGCATGTGCAGGTACACATGCGCAGAGCAGGTGAGGGAGGCATGTGGGGAGGCTGCTGCACAGGTGCAGGTGAGTAGTACTGTAGCTTGGACTACAGTAGTGATGGTGGAGATGGCAGAGATGTACTGAGGCATTTCAAAGGTACAATGAACAGGATTTGGCGATATGTTGGAAATTGGGAGAGAGTGGTCAATAAAAAATGCAAGATTTTCCAAATTGTGCAGCTCAGTGGTAGGTAGGATCAGGAAGGGTGAGTTTTGGACTTGATGAGTTTGTGCCTCTGAGATATCCAAGTGGAAATAATAGTCAACTGGATGTAGAACTATAAAGTTCAGCATTAAGGGCTAGAAATACAAATTCAGGAGATAATGGGATGAAGTGATAATTGATGAACTAAGAGAGGGGAGGCCCGAAGACTAGACCATGAAGAGCTTCAAAATTCTGACAAGATTAAAAAAAAAAAAAGTGAAACCCTGGGACGTACTGATTTTAAATAGAATCCTAGCAACTAAAATTATCAACTTCCTTCTGCAGCTGAATGTGATGCTAAGCTTGAGCGTAGCAATGAATTGGTTACTCACCCATTTGCTGTAGTGCATTTACTAGTCTAAAATTTGGGGCAGCAGGCAGAGTTCGGGGATGGAGGACAATTAGGGACAGGGTAGAGAACTAGAAAGAAGTGCATTTGCCACTAATGGGGGAATGCCCTGGGGGGTCTTTGGAAACATTTGGGGGTGTTTGGGAGAGCTCTAGTAGCTTTTCTGCTGATGTCCAGTGATGTTCAAAGTTCTGAAGTGCTTGCCTTGATCTCACATGATGAGGAATGTGTAGCAGAACTCACCAGGGAAATGCTGAGATAAAGGCTTCAGGACTCAGGACAGAGAGGAAGTGGCTGTGAGCATCTGAAAGTGAAGGATGTAATGTCAGTGGCAGGCATTAAAGGTATAAAATAATGACGTGACTTTGAAATCCTGGTTAAATCACTTAAAAACATTTCTCCCCGACCCATGCTGCAGAGCAGTATTCTCTACCTTGTCTGCACGTTAGAATCACCGGGGGAGTTAAACAAAAACAATGCCAGACACCCACCCCAGACCAATTAAATGACTCTAAGATTAGAATAGAGGACCATGTCCCAGCATTGCCCCGTACAACTGACTATGCTGGACATTTATTCCTGTTTGTATATAAAGCCATACCGTCTTCCATGTCTGCTCACGATGTTTATGTAAAAATAAAGGGTCAGGACCTCTAGTTGAGGTTGAACTTCTGAACCTGCCCACCGTGAGGCCTTGCTAGTCCCTGGAGCCTTCCCTGGAGAGCAGTGATTCCCAGCCTTAGATTGTAACCTTATATTACAATCACTGAGGGAGTTTGTAACTTTTATTAAAGTATAATATCGAGTCAGAAAAATGCACATGTAAGTATAACCATGGAATGAGCATCCGGATAAAGACTCAGAATATTGTCAGCACCCCAGAAGCCACCATTCATACGCACCCCAAGTCACTCTCTCCCCAAAAGGCACTCACTCACCTAACCTCTAATACTGTGGTTTGTTTTTGAACATTTTACAAAAATAATCATCACATTGTGTATTTTCTTTTGTGTCTGGCATTTTTTACTCGATGTTGGTGAGAGACTCTTCTTGGTGAATTTGTTCCTACACCTTTATATTAGTGCACTTAAATACAATGAACAGATCTGATTTGCTAATTACTTCTTGGTGACATTTTACAGATGTTTATGTCTCATTACAGATTTAAGTGTAAAGCCAAATAGACCTATGGTACTCTGGCAGTTTTCAGGCCAGAGCTAGGAAGACATGGATCTTTTAATTCCAAATCTGAGCTAGTTAGCACATGGTCGAGGTGGGGAGAGTGGGAGGCACAGTGCTGGCATGTCTCAGTGAGCTCTCCCACATTGACCCCAGATGTTAGGAAGGGTGCCCGCCAGGGCCTGGAAAGGAGCCACTTCGTGAACTATCTGAATTGAGTTTCCTATGTCACCAAGTTTGATGGCTTCCTTTAGCCTCCTATGTATTTACTTAAGCCAAGATGGCAAGACTCACATTTTTAACTCAGTTTTTAAACTTCTCTTTCAGGCCACAGTTCCTTTAGAGCTTCCTCAGGTGAAACCAAAGAGAACTGATGATGGCAAGGGATTAGGGATGCAGTTAAAGGGGCCTTTGGGGCCTGGAGGAAAGGGGCCCATCTTTGAGCTGAAATCTGCGGCTGCTGGCTGCCCTGTGTTGCTGGGCACAGACAACCCAAGACCGGGTCCTTCAACAGATTCTCAGAAACCCACTTCCCCACTGCAGTCAGCAGGAGACCATTTGGAAGAAGAACTAGATCTGTTGCTTAATTTAGATGCACCTGTAAAAGAGGGAGATAACATCTTACCAGATCAGACATCTCAGGACCTGAAATCCGAGAAAGATGGGGAGGTGGTCCAAGAGGAAGAAGGTATGGCTTTCATTTTATTCCCCATGAATCTTGATTCTGGTGTTTTTTCAAGAACAGCCCCACCCGCATCACATCCGCACACATCCCTCTCGGTGTCTGACATTGATCCAGTGTTGTCCACTGACGTCTATTTCTGTGCTCCCATCTCTGCTTCACCCTGAGCTGACCTTTCTGACAACCTTCCTCTCACTTGACACACCGAGCTTCCAAAGCTGCTACCTGCCTGACTGCAGTAGAAACCTGGGGCTGCAAATGGAATTTCCGCCTATCACAAGGCATTAGGATACCTGTAGCCTTCAGCCGTTCGGCAGTGGACCTTTTACTCGACTGACAGGCCACCTCTTCGCACTTTTTTCTTGCTATTTCAGTCTTACATTTTGACGAAAGAACATCACATTCTAATTTCTGCATGTCCTCTGAGAGGTGGCCCATCTGATGTAGAGGCCCGGGGGGGTTGCCACATCCATGTATTGCATTTGAGATCCTTTAATTTTCCAGGACAGCTGCAATAATAGTAAAAAGAAAACTGAGCTGTTGGTCTTTAAACAGCAACAACTAGTGAGGTGTGAAGTTCAGCTTCAGGGTGAAGAGGGAGTCCTCTTCCCGGCTTTATTTGTTCAGATATGACTATCATCTTAGGGAGTAACCATAATGAGAATGTTTCCCCTGGTCGTAAGGAAAGGAATAACTAGGGCTGGATTATATCTGGGAACAAACCTGAGGGAAGCATCTGAGGGTGTTAACATTGTTTTTATTTCCCCAGTTTGTGCAAAACCATCTGTGACTGAAGAAAAGAACGTGGAACCTGAGCAACCAAGTACATCCAGAAATGTTACCGAGGAAGAGCTGGAAGACTGGTTGGACAGCATGATTTCCTAAAAAGGGGACAAAAAGTGCCTGAAGCAAATCTTGGTTGCCTTCCAAGGGCAGGTGGGCATAAGGCTGTCCTTCAGGCACAGCCAGTTTACAAGCATGCCCCAAGCTAGTGCGTTCCATTATGCTCACAGCAGTAAATGCCTGCCTCTGTGTTTGACATCTGAAAGAATACACTGAAGCAGCTTGTTGCATTTGTTTTTCTGGCTTAGTAATCTAATAGTAATCTAATAGATTCCCTCAAGGGCAGGATATATACTCTGGCCCTTGTTTCTAGCCGCCTTCCTTGCAGTGTTTACAGCATAGCAGGTACTGCTGCTGATTAAGAGAATAGATGCAAACAAACAAGGCTTGCATTTGGCCAAAATAAACAAATGCTGGTCTGTCCAGTTTTTCTTTCTTTCTTGTGTGGGGCCCTGGGCAATGTGTCTCATGTCCCCTTGCCCAGCAGTCACAGAGGAGTTGTAGAAGCAACCACAAGTGGTACATTCCAAGAGGCCAAACCATGGAGGTGTTGGTATGTATTACTTTATTGCACTGGGCACTTCATTGTATTTGAGGAGATTCACCTAAACACAGCAGCTCCACTACTTACAAGGACCATAAAGCATTACTCCATTTTGGCATAAGGTTGAGATTTTTTTCTGAATTTTCAGTACAGTACTTTTCTTCTAATAACAGCAGCTGATCGCTGTTACTAAAAAAACTTGTACGAATAACCTTCAAGTGCAGTTTCATAAAGGAAGACAGAAGATCACAACTAATGAATGGAACTGTCCTTCTGGAACACAAACATAAAAAACTTGCATAGCTATATCTAAAGAGGTTTTAAGGCACTTAATCGATATTTCAGTGTCGACAAAGTGTCGGTTTTTTCCCTATTTCTTTAACTGCTTAAAGCTTTTCTGGATACAGTCACTAGCAAGTAAGTACCATGGGAAAAAATTAATTAGACTGCAGTTAACATTATCTTTTGTAGTTCAGACCCTATGAGTCACAAGTTGGATCCCATGGTGACATTCAAGTGTTTAAAATTTCAGGTATTACACACATTCGAGACTTCATAATTCACTAGCCCTTTCCTTAATGCTCCCATCCCAACAAACAAAAACTTGAAGGCATTTGCCTAGAGATTACTTGATTCTTCGCCATCCTTAAACATTTTGACAGGTTCTCTCCCACAGTATATGTCCATTAGGCACAAAAAGCCAAATCAGTTTCAAAATAGCACAGATTTTTTTTTTAGCAAACAGCTTTTTTAAGGGAGGCATTTAGAAAATGTCACATTTCAGATATGTTGCAGAACTGTAAAAGGAGGACTTTATTTCATGGGAAGTTCACTGTCCAGAATTGTGGCGCTTCTTTCATTCAGATTTATCCAAGCTGATCTTCATACTGTTTACGAAAGCAGTCACCGGCTGGGAAGAAATCCCAGCACCTTTCTTGGTACATCTTCCAGACATAAGATTCCTGAAATAATGTGAACAACGGGTGCTTATTTCTAAACCACAGTAAGCTAAAACCCAGTTTGTTTTTGCTCTCTGATGTGAATTTATATGAGGCCAAACCTGCACATTCATTCTTGCTCTATTCTGCTGTTTGGGGAGCAAGAAGCCATGTCTCCCTGACACACGCTGGCAGGGAAGGAGAAAAATCCCCTTCTGCCCTAAACAAAACTGAAACCAATCAATGTTTGCCACTAAAAATACTTAACGATTTAGTAATAAGCTGATTCCACGCCGTTGGTGGAAGACGGAGGAATGCACGAGAGAACGTTCATTGCTAGCTAAATCCAGATCTGGAAACCAGTGACCTCTGCCAAAGAAAGATATTTGATATGTTTGGTATTGATATTTGAATAATTTGATAACTGATGTTTTCCTCCCTTGTTCTCTACCTCTACATTTCTTTTTCACATTTAGTCACAAAATTTGACACATCCTCTCAGGGGCACACCTCCAGGCTCCTGTGTCACCCACACATGAGGTCGCTATCTTTCTTTCTTAGGCTGTCTCTCACTCCGTTGTACTCCGATTTTTCTGCTTTGTTACAGCCACCCACTCCATTCCTCATTGTCTTTTTCTCTGTAATGTTCTCCCCACCTCCAGCTCTTCTAGTCTGAAGCAGTAGCTATAAGCGTTTTGAAAATGTCAGTGTTTGTTGGGAAGGATAACCAGGAGGACCTTGGCTTCTTACTAAGTCACAAAAAGGTAATGGAAAAATGCATACATGGGATTGATTAATGGGGCCATCTATCTATTTCAGATAGCCTATGCCCTACGCAGTCTCAAGGTTTAGCAAAGGGAGATCTAACACGGGTGTATGATTCTTAATTGAAGGCATTTTGTTTCTCACCTGACCCGTGTGCTCTGTTTCATCTTTATTAATCAAATACATCAGAAAGAACCTGGAACGAGGAAAAGATAGTATTAGATACTCTGGTCAAGACCCAAGTTCATTCGCATGGATTAACTGTAATCAGGGCTCAGAAAGGCTGTTTGGTCCCACGCTGTCGACAGTGACTTTAAGAATCAGGGAACTGTGGCATAAGGACACACAGCATCATTTGTGTCCATCATAGTAGCACACATGAATCTCGAAATTAGCCACGTGAGGAGAGATGCTTTTTGCCAGCCCTAAACCTTGAGCTAAGATCACTTGCAAGGTAGCATTTTGGCCACCATTTTATTGTTAACAAAATTCTAATAAAACAAATGGTAGCCCAAATTCTTACCATAGAATATTTAACAGGCCATTTGTCATCTCATAAAAATGTAGAACTGAAATGACGTGTGTGTCTCAAGAATATCTGTCATGGAAAAGTTAGAAAGTATTTAATCTCGTTGAGTTGCTCTGATTCTTCCTGAAGTCTAGTTTTGTTTTTATCATAGATAGCTGGGGGAAGGCCAATGTAGTTTCAATTGCTTTGTGATCCGTGTCTTAGGTTTGAGTTTGTGACACGTAAGTATCCCAGGGGGCAGGGGCTGAACTCTCAGCTCACATTACATGATCTCAGAGACAGTTTCCAAAGGAACCAGGCTCGTGCCCTTCAGGAAAAGGACGGCGAGGCTGGCGAGATGAGAGAGTAGAAATTCTGTCCTTCTGAGGGTGGAGAGCCTGAGCCCCAGATCTGGAGTTCTGTCAGGGCGATACTGTGTTTAGAGCTTCAGGTCCTGGCCCACAGTAGCAGCTCTAAGTAGGTTTATTGCCTTTCCCCTTCTTGTTTACTGAGAAAGAAAGCAGGATTCATCTCTTTATCCTGTTTGATTCTTAGGGGCTTGGGACATCATTCCTTGCCCAGCACATTTACTTGACAACACCATTTTGGGTGGGAGGCTCAAATATGAGTAAGTTGGGTTCTTCCCCCTCAAGCTTGCTCCTAGAGGGGATAGAGACAGGACAGAGACCAGTGTAGCAGTGCCATGGGAAGGCACAGAAGGGGTTCCGGCACAGAAGGGGTTCCAACCCAGAGGACAGCATCCTTCCACTGGTCTGTCATCTGCGGGTACTGACGTGGCCATGGGCTCATTCGCCTCCATTAGGATGTATATGCTCTCTTAATGGGAATTGAGGATTCAGTACTCATGAGGGAAGGGCACATTAAAGTTATCTTCTTAAAACTCAAGTTTCTGAGGCCAGGCGTGATGGCTCATGCCTCTAATTCCGGCACTTTGGGAAGCTGAGGCCAAGGCAGGTGGATCAGGTCAGGAGTTTGAGACCATCCTGGCCAACATGGTGAAACCCCGTCTCTACTAAAAATACAAAAGTTAGCCCGGCATGGTGGCAGTTGCCTGTAGTCCCAGCTAGTCGGGAGGCTGAGGCAGGAGAATCACTTGAACCCAGGAGGTGGAGGCTGCAGTGAGCCAAGATGACGCCACTGCACTTCAGCCTGGGCGACAGAGAGAGAGACTGTCTCAATAAATAAAAACAAAACTCATGTTTTTGACTTAAGAAACTCATTCCCTAGCAAAAATGTGTATCTTTGTCACTTCTGACAATGCCTTCTCCAAAGGCTGGGCGTGCTCTATCCTAAAGAAAGATGAGGACTCAGCTCTAATCCCAGCACTCTGGGAGGCCAAGGCGGGCGGACTGCTTGGGCTCAGGAGTTCGAGACCAGCCTGGGGAATATGGCAAAACCCCATCTCTACCAAAAAATACCCCAAAAAAAGCTGGTGCTAAATAAGTGGTACGCCTGTCCCAGCTGCTCAGGAGGCTGAGGCGGGAGGATGGCTTGAGCCTGGGAGGTGAAGGTTGCAGTGAGCCGAGATCACACCACTGCACTTGAGCCTGGGCAACAGGGTGAGACCCTATCTTGAAAGAGAAAGGGAGAAAGATGATTCTCTAAGCTACAAAATAGAGAGAGAAGGGGGAAGAGCTAGGTTAGGAAGCAGAGCCCAGCATTTTATTTTTTTTCTTGTAAACGATCAGTTACAGGGTCTGAGTTATCAGGTAATAAGATCTATATACTCTTCTGTAAAAGTTTTTAAGTTTTATAGGAAGTCCCTAGTACCCAGTAGGTTCAAGTAACTTGTTCTTCAGTGAATGCTTTACCTTAGAAGAAGTAAAACATTTATTAGTTGCCTACTGGGTGGCAGGCATTAGTTCTAGGTGCCGGGATAAAGCAGTATGAAAGGGCCGGGCGTGGTGGCTCACGCCTGTAATCCTAGCACTGGGAGGCTGAGGCAGGCGGATCACCTGAGGTCAGGAGTTCAAGACCAGCCTGGCCAACATGGGGAAACTCCCATCTCTACAAAAATGTAAAAATTAGCTGGGTGTGATGGCGGGCGCCTGTAATCCCAGCTCCTCAGCAGGCTGAGGCAGGAGATGCAGTGAGCCAAGATTGCACTCCAACCTGGGCAACAGAGCAAGACACAGTCTCAAAAAAAAAAGTAGTATGAAAACAGACATGCCCAAAAATATCCCAGGTCATGGGGCTTAGCTATTAATGAGAAAGGACAGACATGAGGAGGCCTGAAAACTGACCACAGAATTTAAAAACGTGCAGGTTACAGGCCCCTTTGATAAGACCCTGTCTTCAGATGTGGTGGGGAGGAAAGCCTGCCAGTAGGAGGTTCACAGGACAACGAGAAGCGAAAAACTGAAGACAGTGAGCATGGACAGCTGTCCATTTTGCTGAAAGGGGAAAAGAAGTAGGGCTATAGTTGGAAGTAAAAGTGGGGCCACAGATTTTTCTTTGTTTAGGATTTTAAAAAAGCATATTTATATGGCGATAGAAGTCACGTTCAGGAGAGAAAGAGAAATTGCTGGAGGTATGTGTCCTGGATGGAATCCAATCACAGGTTGAGGGGCTGGCCTTTTGCTAGGAGCAGGAATTGTCCACAACACACATCTGTCACACATGGGAGAGGCAGAGTCTATGGACAAAGGTAGAGGTTCATGGGGACTCCTGGAAGTTCTGTTCTGGTTACTCTTTTTCCAGCAGAGACTGAACTATACGACATAATTGGCTTTCTTTATGCTACAACTCCCATCAGTTCTGTTAACCAAGAATACTCACAAGTAGTTGGCTAAGTTGTGCTCTTGTAATGTATGTGTTTCAAAACCATGAGGGGTCGTGTCAAAGTAGTCATTGCCAATCCCACAGATGAAACATTTGGTCTAAGAAAAACAACAGGCAGAAAAGGCATTTGTAGGCATAATACAGGCAGGAGAGAAAACTGTCATGATTCTATCGAATTGAGGGACAATGAAAACTTTCTCATGCTTTTGGCTGTTAGTCACTCACTCAGTGGTACTACACACTTAGCTCCTGGTTAGCTGAGGATACTGCTCCCTCTGATTATGGGACAGTGGAGAAGGCAGCAGAGTGGCACGCCTGGCAGGGGTATGGCAGAGTGCAGAGCACAGGGCATGGTAAACAAACTGTGGTCTTGCTTAGTACTGGCCCTAAGTAATAGTAAAACCTATTGTTTAAAAAATCCATTTGCTTCTGGAGATATTAAAATAGAGCTGGGATTAGTAGTTAGAGGAACATTACCTCCATATCTTCTCGCACTTGTTCCTGCTGGTCTCTTAGCTCTCCGAAAGCATCAATAATAAGACCTGGAATTTTAAATACAAAGACAAAGCAATCTGTGTAGTGGTTCAGGGGTAGAGGAATGATAGAGGGATTGGAAGAAGCTACTTTGTTCTGTTAAAGTGAATTATCAAGCTGAACCACTCAAAGCAAAATTAGAAAAATAATACTCGTGTTTCTAACAATTTCACATTGTTCCTCCTAACTCTACCTTTCTACACTATGCAGTGCTGTTAGCTACTTGCTTCTCCCTTAAATTCATCATCTTTCTCCAATCTTGATAAGCTATTGACTGAAATACCATTCTTTCCCTCCCCTCCCCTGCACTGTCCAGCTCCTCTGCTCCTACCTCCCGCTCTGTGAGGAAAATGAAGAGGACTAGACTAGCCACAGGAGAGATCTCAGAAGCAGAAGTGAGGAGGAAATAATTCAGAGTAGAGGAACAGAAGGAAGGGATTCCTCTGTATGGATGAAACTTATAACTGTGCCTGGGTGTGTCTTTGGCTTTATATATAGCCAAGGCCTCAGGTATAGTAGATGCTAAATTAGCTCTTGCTAAATTAACAAGTAAATGAATTCACACACTTCTTCATAAACCAGTTAAGTCATAGATGCAAGAAAGCAAAAATAACTAGATTAAAACCTGTTCATACTCAACATAATTGGCAATCATACCTTGAATGATGGCCAGCAAGATGACAATGACAAAGAAGAAAAAGGTAATGTCAAAGACAATGCGATACATTTCATAAGGATCACCAGCAGGGTCTTCAATCTCGTCACCAATGCCACCTCCTGCTCTCACTCCCACGTACATGTGGAAAAGGTAACACTAAAGAAGAAAAATAATGGAGATTTAGGCAAAAGTCACAGTTCTGTTTTTAGCAAGATGGTCAGATCATTCATATGATTCGGTCAGATTGTGGCAGCCCTGAGCCAGGAGAGGGGAACTCTTCAGAGGTACCAGTATTCATGCTGCTAGCTGCTGTCCACTGCACCCTCTGGACAGTCTGACATCTACAAAGATGGAAAGACTGTTGTTACATTTTTAAGGCCCATTTAAAAAAAAAAAAACAGTTTTGAACTATTTGATAGAACAGAATTCATTTAAGGTGGGTGTAAGTTACAAGATCTTTAAGCCTTGGTGTGTATCGCCTATGCCAGATATTAATTTTTCCTCATTAAGACTGTTAGCCTGGCCTTCAGGCTGTGCTATAAACTGCAAAAAAGGCCCTCTCTTCTTCATCTGTGTTCCCC
Organism: Rhinopithecus bieti; assembly: GCF_001698545.2. Classification (NCBI taxonomy): domain Eukaryota; kingdom Metazoa; phylum Chordata; class Mammalia; order Primates; family Cercopithecidae; genus Rhinopithecus; species Rhinopithecus bieti. The sequence continues at coordinate 560,731 of NW_016818762.1, forward strand.
TTACACCTGGTAGGGCAGGGATTCCTGCAGCAGGAAGGTCAAATATAACGGACCTTTCTGCTCCTCCTGTTCTGCCGGTTTGAGCCAATCTAGGCCCAGACTCACTGAGCAGAGCACCCTCTCTCTCTCCACCTGATGGGATGGGTTAGATGCACAGAGAAAGGATTGTCTTAAACCTGGAAAATCAAAAGCCAGGGGCAGCCTGAAGACGTGCTGGTCATACTAGTACTCTAGGGGCTAGTGCTGCTGTCTCATGACGGTGCTTGGCCCAAGAAAGCACATGGAGATTTCTTCGTCAAGAAGCGCTACCTCTTTCACAGAGATGCTCACGGACTGGGCAGTTCACTGTCCCCTGTCCCTGAGACACATGTTCTTTTTTGAAATCTGGTCAAAATAAACTGGAGATGCTGCTGCAGCCAAGCTGGCTTCCTCTGGGCGGTGCCTTTTTTCTCACAAAGGTCTGGCCTGACAGGACTCCCCCTCCCCACCTCCAAACCTCATCCTGCTGCTGTCCTGTTCTTCAGCCGATGGTGGCTGTCCAGAAGGAACCCCTGACTGGCTTGCTGAAAGAAATGAAGTGCTCAATCCCGGCCCATGGGACTTTGCTCTCGGTTCTGAGAGACAACGATCAAAGCTCGACTCCCATGAAATTTAGACACAGGTTTCATTCATCATCATGTCTCATCTGGGCCAGGCACGGTGGCTCACACCTGTACTCCCAGCACTTTGGGAGGCCGAGGTGGGCAGATCACCTGAGGTTGGGAGTTCGAGACCAGCCTGACCAATATGGAGAAACCCCCGTCTCTACTAAAAAATACAAAATTAGCCAAGCATGGTGGCGCCTGCCTGTAGTCCCAGCTACTAGGGAGGCTGAGGCAGGAGAATTGCTTGAACCCGGGAGGCGGAGGTTGTGATGAGCCGAGATGGTGCCACTGCAGTCCAGCCTGGGCAACAAGAGCGAAACTCTGTCTCAAAAAATAATGTCTCATCTTTACCCCAGAAAAAAAATAGATGACTGATGACCCCACTGTGCAGGGTGCTTCCCTTTCCACGGGGCTCAGATGTGTGGTAATGAAACCTACCTCCATCACTTCTGTCTTCCCAGGACACTCCTATTCGGAGGAAACATCTGTCTTCTACTCTAAATCTCTGCTGTGATCTGTAACTAACTCTACAGCTCTCACTTAGTTCTCCAGAGCACCCCCACGCAGCCCTTCTTCCCAGTGAGGGGGTGGGGTGGCCCGCAGTGGGTGGGCTCTCACCGTCATCATGTCGTCACACTTCATATCAGGCTCGTCATCGTCTTCACTTTTGTTGTAGAACTTGCGGAAGAAGTTGAAAGCCACCACAGTATAGAGATACACCACCACGGCCAGGAGACCCACCGTCAGAACCAACTGGGAATGAGACGACAGAGAAAGGAAAAGGAGTGGGGTCTTCTCTACCTCAAAAGGTTCACAGGAGCCTCTAAGAAAACAAGGAGGAACAGTGAGGACCGGCAAGGAGAGGAAATGGGGAAGGGGTGGAGGGCGGCTAAGAAAGCTATCAGGCCATGAGCAGAGGAGGAAAGATGGGACCACAGGTAAAGAGAAGCGGGCTTACTGGGAGAAAAGAGTAATGATGGGGTGTTAGAAGTCCTGGCCTGCAGTACCTCAGAATGGGACTATATTTGGAGATGGAGATACAGCCTTCGAAGAGGTAAGTAAGTTAAAGAGTGAAGCTGTTAAGATGGGCCCACAGCCAATCTCACTAGCATCCTTAGAAGAAAAGGAGTTGGGGACACAGAGAGCGAGGCTAGACACAGGCACACATGAAGGGACGGTGAGGGGAAGCAGCAGCGAGAGGGTGGCTGTCCACAGCCACGTGGAGGCCCCCGAGGAGACCAACCCTGCTGGCACTGTGACACTGGACTTAACCGCCTCCAGAACTGTGGAAAAGACATGTCGTTTAACAAAATACCAGTCTGTAGTACTTCGTTCTGGCAGCCCAAACAGACTAATGTATAGGGTATGAGATCGGGCATAAGTAAAATATAAAGGAACTTAAGTATTGAATAGTGAAGGTGCTATGAGGAGGGTGTATGTGTTTTGTTGTTGTTCATACAGAGCTAGCTCTTACCTGAGGCTTCATAATGCAGCTTCTACTCTAATTTGCTTCTTAAAAAACCACAGGCCGGGCACGGTGGATCACGCCTGTAATCCCAGCACTTTGGGAGGCTGAGGTGGGCAGATCATGAGGTCAGGAGATCGAGACCATCCTGGCCAACATGGCGACACCCCATCTCTCCTAAAAATACAAAAATTAGCTGGGCGTGGTGGGTGGGTGCCTGTAATCCCAGCTACTCAGGAGGCTGAGGCAGGAGAATCACTTGAACCCGGGAGTCGGAGGTTGCAGTGAGCCGAGATCGCTACACTGCACTTCAGCCTGGTGGCAGAGCGGAACTCCGTCTCAAAACAAAAACAAACCAAAGGTCCTTTGGACTGGTGGGTATCCCTACCTTATACTATTTCATAAATAATCATGCACTGGATAATTATCACAACTTTGAAGGCACTGTAAAAATTACGATGGTGGAGCTGAGTCACACCTTTTATTACCGAGAATTCTGCCCAGGCCATTTGCGGCGTCCTAGGGCACGCTTACTTCCAGGCTTTAGGAGTGCGAGTTCAGTGGCTTAAGTGAGGGGTACATGGGACTTGCACATCTGACCTCTCTCAAGGACTAGGCATTGAGCTGGGAGATAAGAATATCAACACGATCAGAGCTTTGCCTTCAAGGAGCGACACAAAAGGGAGTGGGCATAAGTGTGAAGATAGCACCAGAGGAAAGGTATTCAGCAGACTCGGGGGAGGAACAGTCACTCAAACCTTGGAGAGCAGACCTCGCAGAAAGCAGTTGGTTTAGGAAAAAAGAGAAAGAACTTGATTGAACTTTGCATCAGGGAAGAAAAGGGGTTGAATCTAAGCTCTGCCACTTAGCAGCTGTGTGGTCTTGGGTGAGACATTTGCCTCTCTGAGCCTCAGTTCTCTTATCTGTAAAGTGAGCCTAACATCTACCTTACCAGGTAGTTGTGAGACTGTCACAGTAGCTGGGACAGGGCATGAGCTTGGCACATTTTAACTTCCATCTTGACTTGTACTTAGGAATGAAACGCTAAACAGTTTGAATTTGTACACAAGGAGGAGCCATTAGAAGATTTTAACATGGTTATAGCCATTGCTATATCCAGTCTCATCAATATCTAATCTTCTATATATTGTCAGAGTCAATTCCTTGATTATATATTAACTATATAATATGTATTAACTATATAATAGATATACACACCCATATAAAATGTGTACTGTGTATAAAACAACCATATACATATGTGTGTATCTGAAATCATTGGTTCTTAATTGGATGCAGATATCAGAAATATCTGGGGAGTTTTCTGTGTACGTCTACTTGCTAACCCCCAGGGAATATATCAGATTCATGGAGGAAGGGGTAGACCTTAAAAGATCTCCAGCCGGGCATGGTGGCTCACACCTGTAAACCCAGCACTTTGGGAGGCCGAGGCAGGTGGATCACCTGAGAACAGGAGTTCGAGACCAGCCTGGCCAACATGATGAAACTAAAATACAAAATTAGCTGGGCATAGTGGCATGGTGCCTGTAACCCCAGCTACTTGGGAGGCTGAGACAGGAGAATTGCTTGAACTGGGACCTGGGAGGCGGAGGTTGCAGTGAGCCGAGATCCCATCACTGCACTCCAGCCTGGGCTATAGAGCGAGACTCTGTCTCAAAAAAATAGAATAAATAAATAAATAAATAAGAAAACCTGATATTCAGAGATGGTAAATGATTTGCCTGTTGTCATATAGCTAGTTTGGATCTGGAATCCAATTTCTGGCCATTGATTTGTTTTAGAACATTTCTTCAGTATATAGAAACACAGCATGTTAGACACTATGCTGCG
>NW_016818762.1:564756-569971 GCF_001698545.2 Rhinopithecus bieti
ATCAGAAATATCTGGGGAGTTTTCTGTGTACGTCTACTTGCTAACCCCCAGGGAATATATCAGATTCATGGAGGAAGGGGTAGACCTTAAAAAGATCTCCAGCCGGGCATGGTGGCTCACACCTGTAAACCCAGCACTTTGGGAGGCCGAGGCAGGTGGATCACCTGAGAACAGGAGTTCGAGACCAGCCTGGCCAACATGATGAAACTAAAAATACAAAAATTAGCTGGGCATAGTGGCATGGTGCCTGTAACCCCAGCTACTTGGGAGGCTGAGACAGGAGAATTGCTTGAACTGGGACCTGGGAGGCGGAGGTTGCAGTGAGCCGAGATCCCATCACTGCACTCCAGCCTGGGCTATAGAGCGAGACTCTGTCTCAAAAAAAAAAAAAAAAAAAGAAAGAAAGAAAATAGGTCTCCGAGGTTATTCTGACGTGTCCATCACCTCACTCCCTCCCCCTGGTTGATCTAAATATCAGGGGTCACTGAATCAAGGTCTTATGCTTTTACATGATGGTTGCAGTTATATTTTTAATTGGCTACAATTCTCCAAAAACAATCACCATTAGTTCAAGTGTTTGGCCAAGGAAAGTACATTATACACCATGACACATTCCTTCCTGTCATACACTGTATACTACCTGTTTTTTTTTCCCTATGCATATAGAGGTTCATTCTGTTCTGCATCAGTAGAAACCAATACCTGTTTGCCATTGTGAGTTACAGATGACAGAATGGTCCTCAGTGTCTTGAAGCCCATTGCGATATCCAGCAGGTGAGCGGCAAAGAAGAAGTTATTGTAGTGGCCCAGGACTGACATGGTTGTATACCAGGCAAGGTAGAGAAAGGACTGGGAATGGAAGAAAGCAGCTTTTAAGCATTTTGCCTCATAATGTGCTCATTAAACCATTTTTTCTGATTTTGGGGGACAAACTGAGGATAGAGGGGGTTTAGGTGCTGTGAACTGGCCCAAGAACTGCCAAGTGGGCCCCATCTACCTTAAACCATTGTATAAGTGTTCTCCCAGCACGTAGAAGGCTCTTGGTCTTTGATAAGCAATCCCTGAATCTTTCTGAGCATCCTGCATAGCTTGCTTCTCTGTGGCATCCCTCAACCTGGGGTACAGAATTTTGTTTCTCCAGGTGCAATACTTACGTTGTCAGTAAAAACAACTCCAAGCTTCCAGATATGGTACTTCATGTCTATGGAACTTAGCCTAGAGAAGAACACGTGATTTTAAAACTTACAAATGTCAAGAGGTAGTTAAGTGCTTAATAAGGGGGAAAAAGTAAGTTTTTTCTTCTCTCAGGTTTAATAACCTAAATATGGCTCTCAGCTTTATCAAGTTGTATGTGTTCCCCATGAGACAAGAGAATGGTTGAATCACATAGCCTGAATTATTTTTTCTTTTCTTTTTTTTTTTTTTTTTTTGAGACGGAGTCTCGCTTTGTCACCCAGGCTGGAATGTAGCGGCGCGATTTCGGCTCACTGCAGCCTCCGCCTCCCAGGTTCAAGCGATTCTCTTGCCTCAGCCTCCCAAGTAGCTGGGACTACAGGTGTGCACCACCACGCCCGGCTAATTTTTTTTGGTATTCTTAGTAGAGAAAGGGGTTTCACTGAGTTGGCCAGGCTGGTCTCGAACTCCTGACCTCGTGATCCGCCCACCTTAGCCTCCCAAAATGCTGGGATGACAGGTGTGAGCCGCTGCGCCAGCCCAACCTGAAAATTTTAATTAGACTTTCTCTTTCAGCTCTATAGGGCACAAAAATGTGTTGGTTTTCAAATTTTTAAAGCAGTGCTCTCCCAATACGTGAGAACCTAGAAGCAACACCTAAGCCAGCCCAGAGCCTGAGAGAACAAAGACATGGTTGTGATTTCTCCCTCAAGCAACTGAAGAGGAATGGAAAAACAAAGGATCTGTTTCAGCTGCTTTGGATTTTAACTCCTAAGTCTTTTGTACCATGACACCAGAGAAGCCGCCTCTGCTTTGGTCTCTTCTACTGGGCTGAAGTCAAGAGCATTTTTGTCCAAACCCAGAAGTTCAGCAATGCGTTCTGCTCCGTAGAGATCTCCATACTTGTTGATCACCTGAAGCAAAGGATGACAGAGTGAGCTCAGGCCACACGCCACCACCAAATATTTTCTAGCTCTGGGCTCTTCAGAGCTTTGCTGCCCTGTGGGCAGTCTTCCAAGGGGTAGATTAAGACATAGTTCAAAACGCAGAAAAAAGAGAAAAGCCAGAGAAGAAAGCAATGAAGACAATTAAATGATAACTGTAAAAAACAACATCTACTATGCAGAAAACCATGAGGATTGTGTTCACTTGTTTAAGGCAGATGAGTGTATGAATGAAGCCAAAAACCTACATATGCTCATATCCAACCCCTTCTGTGACTTACTCTTCTTGAGATATTATCATAAAAGTAGCATCACATTTACTCATGTTTGTATGTGGGGAACTTAAACATAAACCAGTTTTTTGTGAGCACGGAGCTCACCCCCACTAACAAGGCATACCTTTCTCTTTACAAACTTGTCCCAGTAGTTATTAGGAAAAGATCTGAAAAGAAAACGAAAAGGTTGGTTCTTCATTCTTAACATCAAGGAAAACACATCAAGAAACTTTTCAGCGTGGGTGCCTGGATCTGGGATCTTTTTGATTTGTGTCCTGCTCACCAAAGAATTCAAGATCTGATTGAAGTTCAGCATCATCACAGGTCTACTGAGTCACATCTGGTTTCACTACTTTGTATTGGCTTCTGAAACAGAAGGCCACGGGGCAGTTTCTGCCTCAGAATTATGATTTGGAGCCAAGAACTGTGATGACAGAGACAGATATATGTTTCTAAATCCTTTCCCTAATCCCAGCACACCCGGAAACAAAATGCTACAGAAAACACAGGCATTCCATTCAATGAGTCACAACTTTATGTCAGCTGCTGGGGTAGATAATGGGGATACGGGATGTGGGATGTGGTGGAAAGTGCAGACAAAGTCCCTAACTTCATGGAGTTTCCAGTCTGGGAATCACCTTTAGTTTATTTACATTGGATTTTTTAAACTGAGGGCTTTTCTACTCTATTTTCTATTTCCACGTAATGCCGCAGGGCCTGCTTTCCTCCGGGAGTTGGATCCCTCTTTTTTGGAGGTGGTTCTGTACCATCCCCTAACATCCCCAGAGAGATGATGTTTCTTCTGTCTGTAGCTTCTACCAGCTCCACTGCAAATATTTCTTATTGTTAAAGTTAAGAAAGAACTGTCATCTTCAGGAATGTTGGCAAAAACCATTGCAACTATGTTGTTCCTATCCAGACTTACTGAATCCTTCCTGTGGGAGTTCCTTGTAAGGCTGGGTTGCAGCCTAGGAGCCTCTGGCCTTTGGTGCATGCATTCTTACTGTCGTTTCCCTTTATTCGATTCATTCTTTTTGGTTCTGGAACACAACAGCTCCCTATTCTCCAGAGACCACCCAAGTTGGTGATAAGGAAATGAAGACCTCCCACTATTCACTGACCTCTCAGAAGAATGACCCCAGCAAAAGCCGCCTCTCCCCCAACAGGGTGGCCGTATTTTTTTCTTTTTTGCTTGTTTTTGGTTTGTTAAAGCAGTTTCTTTGTCTTAAACATTTAAATGCCACTTGAAAGCAAAACAAATGCTGGTGTTACAGAGTAAACTGCTAATATTTTATCTCTGGGGATGAAAATAAGTCTTTTGACTTTCTTCCTTGTACATTGCTACTTGATATTTTATGCACTGCATTTAAATGGAAAATAAAACAAATAAAAATCAAGCCATGCTCTCTCTGCCACACTGATACCGCCTTTCTCTTAAATCATTTATACAAATGGTCTGTAACATACAACTCAGCCTGGTCGTATTTTGTTCTAAGCACAAGATTCCACAAGTGATACTGAGGGGCCAAGGACCACAGGCTCTGGGCATGACCCTTTCACAGACACGGTCTCACCTTCATCTGAGCATTCGGACTTTCTCGTCCCCTGACTAGGTACGCACACTCCTTGAAGGTAGAAAACAGATTTTTCCTTGTTACTAGTCCTTAAAATGTGGCATAGAGAACAGACCTTCAGAAGGAAAGTGAATAAATAAAGAGTACATCTATACGTGAATGTTCAGGGAAGAAGTACAAGATGCTCAACGCATTTAGTAATCAGGGAAATGTACAACGAGGTGCCATTATACACCCACTAACTAGATCAGCGAAATTATTGGCCAATAAGTGCCAGCAAAGAAGTAGAGAAGTAGAAACTAATATAGTACTGTTTGGAGTATAAATTGGAACAAACATTTTGCATGTCCTACTATTCGGCAATTTCTCTCCTGGGTATATACGCTAGAGAAATTCTTCGACTTGTGTATCAGGTATAAGAATGTTCACTGTAGCACTGTTTATAAAAGCCAGAAACCTTAGAAAACAAGTTGAAATATTTACCGTCAGGAAAATAGATAAATGTGATAATATACATCATGGAAAATGCTACAGCTTTGAAAATGAACAAACTATAGCTACATACATCAACACAGGTGAGTTTCCAAACATAATGCTAAAAAAATTCAAGTGATAGTATAATGTATATAGTATAATTCCATTTATATTAAGTTCAAAATAGTCAAAATATATTTAGGGACAAATACCTAAGTGGGAAAACTATAAAGCAGGAGAATGAATATCACTAACATCACTGATTGCTAATTATTTAAGAATTAATATTACTAACCACTAATGGACATCAAAAATGTAGATAGCTGTGGGTTGGGAAGATATGATCAGGGAGGATAATACAGGGGATTTTTAAGTTCTCAGTAATGCTCTATTTTTTAACCTTTTTGGTTTATACTTATACTGTAAAATGTACATATACATTTTATATGTTCTTATTTATGTGTGCTTAACAATATAAAAGTAAAAATTTTAAAAAGAAAGCTCCCATGACATATAGTTAACTGAAAAAAATCAAGTTACAAAACATGAACGTGTACTATGATGCCATTGTGAAAAAAATTAAACAGTGGTCTACCTAAAATTTTAAAAAATAGCTATTTATTGATGCATTCATTTCCTTCTCATGGACGTTTAAGCCACTCTAAGTAAAAAATATTGGCAAATACCTTTGTTGGGACATTTTAGCGTACTTGTCTCATTATCTCCTTAGGATACATTTCTAGAAATTGAACTGCCTTCTTTTTTTTTTTTTTTT
>NW_016818762.1:570312-586161 GCF_001698545.2 Rhinopithecus bieti
TTTTGAGACGAAGTCTCGCTCTTTCGCCCAGGCTGAAGTGCAGTGGTGTGATCTCAGCCCACTGCAACCTCCACCTCCCAGGTTCAAGTGATTCTGCTTGCCTCAGACTCCCAAGTAGCTCGGATTACAGGCACCCACCACCACGCCCAGCTGATTTTTTTGTATTTTTAGTAGAGACGGGGTTTCACTGTGTTGGCCAGGCTGGTCTCGAACTTCTGACCTTGTGATCCACCCGCCTCGGCCTCCCAAGGTGCTGGGATTACAGGCATGAACCACTGTGCCCGGCCGAAATTAACCTGCCTTCTTACTGGGACTTTTAGGCCATATCCCCTTGTATAACAAGACATAAGCATTACTGATGATTGCACAAAGCTTACCAAATGATTTAATACTGTCTAAGACTTCTGGAATGTAATGACCAAGCATCAGAAACAGTGCTTTTCCTTGTGTGAGAAGACTGGCAGGAGACCCGCAGGCAGGGACAGGCTTAGGATATAAGGATGTGCCCGTTCACATTTTCCCCCTTCTAAGAGAAGAGCCTTCCTTTTCTGGAGAATATGAAGAAATATGCTTAGTTGGACCTTTGCAGAGCTGCTTCTCAGTTTGCCTGATCATCTGTGGATAGGACACAGTTTTCTTTCCCTGGAGTCAGGGTTGCTGTTTCTTAACATGCCTAGCTTAATTGGCACACCTGAGTTTCAACACAGTCACCTTTGTTTACCTGTTTGACCCTATTTCTTTTCTTTTACCACATTAATTTATCTTGAAAGTATCACTTACTTTGCGAATCAGCTGTCATTGGAGTGTGACATTTGCTAATGGTGATGGCCATGTTTTGGATAGTTAGGGGAAAGGGAATGAGTGACAGCTTAATGCCTACCACGTGCCAGGCATGTGCCAAACATTTGCCACATACCTTCATTGATCCTCTGCGGGATGATATTCTCGTCCCTCTATTACTGACGAAGAAACTAAGGCTAAGAAGGCTTGATTACCTTGTGCAAGTTCACAGACCAATAAGCTTCAGGGCCTTGGTGTTGCCTGCCTGTCAATCAGTGCTCTTCCTTCTTCCCACCACAGCGCTGCATGCCTACAAGAAGGAAGGCTTGCCTCCACAGGTCTTCACATCCCTACCAGACAGTTCTATTTACCTGCCCATGTAAGTGCCTCTCAATCTTATGTTAAGAGGAGGTCTCTTACCAAGCAGGCTATTTGGTTAAGAAGAGACTTCAGGCCAGGCGCGGTGGCTCAAGCCTGTAATCCCAGCACTTTGGGAGGCTGAGGTGGGCGGATCACGAGGTCAGGAGATCGAGACCATCCTGGCTAACACGGTGAAACCCCATCTCTACTGAAAATACAAAAAAATTAGCCGGGCGTGGTGGCGGGCGCCTGTAGTCCCAGCTACTTGGGAGGCTGAGGCAGGCGAATGGCGTGAACCCGGGAGGCAGAGCTTACAGTGAGCTGAGATCGTGCCACTGCACTCCAGCCTAGGTGACAGAGGGAGACTCCGTCTCAAGAAAAAAAAAAAAAAAAAAGAAGAAGACTTAAGAGATGGCACAGTTATAGCAGTGCTGTGCCATGGAAGGCTATGGAAAAGCTGAAGCTGATCAACTGGATCTCTAGACTCCTTGGCCACTTAAGCCCTGGAAACACTGTGTGACTCGAACACGGAAAACTAGTTTAAGCAATATTGTACTGGACTGTCTGGTCTAAATCAAATATACGCAGTACCTTCCGATAATATCTTCTGTCCCTGTTAAACTAATAGAAGTCTATATAAGTATTTGATAGGCAGTAAGTGGCTTTATTGAAGAGGCAAGGGAGAAAAGTCCCAGAAACCCAAAGAAAGTTTGTATTAACCAGTTTTAAGGCCAGGAGGAAAGCGTTACTCTATTTACAGTAGAGACTCCATCTCCTTTTTAGGTTGAGGTAGAGGGACACTCACGGTGTGTTGATCACCAAGCGGTCCCACTGCCCCTTGATGTCATCTTCAGATGGCTGTTCGGTGATATATAGGCCATCGAACTCCAGCTTCCTGGCGATTTCTTTTTCCCTTTTGAATACCACCAAAGGCACCTACGAGTGGGAAGACAATGGTTACTCAGAGCAGGCTTTGTGATTAAAGCACGTGCTCCCAGGTATTTGTCACAAATTAACCTTCCAACTTCAGAGCAGCAATCTCCTTATAGTGGAATTATTAGGGCGCCTAGTTGTGGGATCAAAGCCCAGTGAATCTCTTTGGCTAAATACCCCTACCTCTTTAAACCTGATCTAATTTGGGTCGCCCTTTAAGTTTTCAGTTAGATAGCTAATATGCATACAAACTAGACTCCCTGACGGATGCTAGTGTGCAGGCCATGCCTAGATGAGCCCCAGGGCTGAATGAGTTAGGACTCCTAAGACTCCTCGGCTGGAGGTGAACCAAGATTTAGAAAGGACAATAAACCATTCTACAGGATGGATGCCACAGGAATAGGATGAAATGTTCCAACTCCCTTTAATGTACAAGGCCATATTTATCTCCTGGCTTTGAAGGTGAGTTCACGAAACATGGTTTCATAGTTAGAATGAGAGGATTCAGTCTTTCTGTATTCAAGTTTTCTTCCTGAGATTCTGTCCGTAAAGAGCTCCTTCCAGGTAGTGGCATACTTGTTTCCTACTATCACTCTCCATTTTTTTATAATTGGAACTTTTATTTTAGACTAGATATAGTGGTATGGCTATAAGGACCTACTGCCAAAGGGGAACCCAGAAAGGGATTGGAAAATAATCCACTTGCCCCAGCCATCACTAAGTGCACACACACTCCAAGCATGGGACAGTTAATGAGGCCAGAGGATATTGCTGAAATCCTAGGAAATGAGAAGTCACAACTGACACAGCTCCTCCAGCCAGAAAAGCTTAATTCAGACAGAGCTAGGGCGTCTCATCTCGTCATCTCAGCTGAGATGCCACTGGCTACCTGGCAACATCCCTGACACCTTCATCTCCAAACCCATGATATGCATGTACCCCACATCGCTTTTGTCCAAAACAAAAGAACGCAATTCAGATAGTGATTTGTAAAGAGTTACCTCTTGCCCTGTGTTTCTTTAGAATAATGAAATAACACTGATAACATGAAAAACTCATGATAGGAAGGTGACCAAGGCTAGCAGCCACTGCACACTGTGAGGACCTGATGATGACTGTTAGTGCACAGATGATGTGGGAGGTGAGGCAAAGCTCAGCGACCACCTAATGCCTGCTGTGCTCTGAATGACTCTGAAGAACAGCAGCAATATCAAGTTGCAGAGGGGTGCTCATCTCTGGGATTCCAAACATTCCCCTTCAATCTTCTAGAAGTTTGTATACTCTCATAAGCAGAACTTCCACATTCTTTACTTGCTAAATAGTGTTTCTTTTTTGTTTTCTCCAGGTCACAGTATAATCTGTACTCCATCTAATAAGCTGAATTCTAGGATCACAAACTAAGGAGCAGCAGCGAACATGCTTGAGGGTTTACTATGTGTTCTGAGTACATTTACACATACTACCACATTTAATCCCCCCAGCAACTTTAGCAACAATACTCTTTTTTTTTTTAAGATCGATTTTTATTTCTCTTTTATTATATAAATTACCAATAAAATCCTGACCTGGGAATCAAAAATTTAATATAACCTCAGTTTAACACCATTAAATAAGCTAACTCACAGAGTAATACTGGAATGTTACCCAAATAATAAAGTAGGCAAATGGCCAATTATTACATTCCCTATTTCAAAAAAGAGGCATTAAGCATTCATGTCATAAGTTTATTGACAAACATATCTAGTATGCCATATGAGTTAGAGTTTGATCCATTTCCAGAGGCTGCATCTCTTAAAATGCTCGTCATAGCTGTTAAATGGATGAACTGAAACATCCTTATGTTTTAAGCAGTTGGGGTCTTACTAGAAGGAAGGGTGTAGCAAATACAGATCCAAAGTACAAACACATCTTAGCTAGTAAAGTCCACTTGTTTTCCACTGAAAATGGCAAATTCTTCCCAGGGCCCTCCTCATAGTGGCTCCTACAGACCACAGAGGTTGTGAACCTCCGGACACTCTGGCCCAACATAGCGCTGCTGGAAGCTCTGCGAAAGGCGCAGACCGAGGATGGATGAAATGGCGGCACCTCACCAAGACCTTGTTTTCACGACCTTGTTCCGCCGTGCTCAAGGACCAAAAGGAAAGATGGGAAAATAATAATACTCATTTTTACGGATGAGAAGATAGAGGACTGGGAGTTTAAGTGGCAGAGTTGTGAGTTCAACCCAGGCAGCCTGGCTCCAGAATTTGCACTTTCATAGTTGCAATGGAGTCCTTAGTGTAGCCCAGGGCAAAGGTCTCTTCGGCAGGGCAGCTGGACTTCCTACAGGACACTACAGTTCACTGGGGGAAGAAAGGACCACGATATAGGAAAATACTTCCTGGACTCTTCCCAGTCCAGGAGGAAGATGGCTTGCTGTACTTAAGGAGACTTCCTACTCAAGAGAAGGAAGAAAAAATGTAATGAGAAAAGCAGTGAGAAAAACACAATTACGATGTAGCAGAACTAGAACTGGACTTGGGACACCAAAAACTGAATGACTGAAGATTGACATAACTGTAGTGGTTCTGAATATGGCCCCAAGGAACCATGCCTCCTGGAATTCATGCCTTTGTGTAGCGCCTCTCCCCTCTACCATGCAGCAGTGAATCTGGGATGGCCACGTGACTTGCCTTAAACCACAGAATGCAATGGAAATGACACTGTGCCAGTTCTGGGCCTAAGACTCAGGAAGGCTTAGCAGCTTCCACCTCCATGCTCTTTTTGGAAACCCAAGCCGTCATGCAAGAAGTCTAGCTACCCTACTGGACAGAGCATGTGGAAAGGCCACATGGAGAAGGAGATGCTCTGAATCTACAGGGAGAGAAAGAGGGAGCGAGAGAGAGGCCCAGCTACCCCAGCTGAGCCCATCCTTCCAGTTGTCCGCCAGTGGAGCTGCCAGGCATGGGAATGTGCCATCTTGGCCATTCCAGCCCAGCTGAGCTTGCAAATGGCTGCAAATGTAGCCCCTTTACATACAACAGAGGAACTGCCCAAATGTGCCAGTCATCTCGCAGAATCAGAGAGAGAAATAGTTGTCATTTTAGACCGCTAAGTTTTAGAGTGGTTTGTTATACAGGAACAGACAACTGAAAACCAACATATCAGTAAGCTTTCTTCTGAGATCTTGGTTACCGCCTAATGAAAAGGTGTTTTTATAAAAATTTCGACATCAATTCAAAGATCAGAAGACTCTCATAACTAGCTCTCATGTGACTTAGCCTGATGACTCTAGTTCCATGAAATTCAACAAGAGGTACCTGAAATGGGACTCCTAGCGCAAGGCTTCTTGAACTTGAAAGTGCGTACAAATTGCCCAGTGATCATGCTAAGTGGTAGATTCTGAGTTAAAAGACTTGGGGGCTGAGCACAGTGGCTATAATCCTATATCCTAGAATTATATTATAATCCTAGCACTTTGGGAGGCCGAGGCAGGTGGATTACCTGAGGTCAGGAGTTCAGGACCAGCCTGGCCAACATGGTGAAACCCTGTCTCTACTAAAAAATACAAAAATTAGCTGGGTGTGGTGGCAGGCACCTGTAATCCCAGCTACTTGGGAGGCTGAGACAGGAGAATTGCTTGAACCCGGGAGGCGGAGGTTGCAGTGAGCCGAGATTGTGTCACTGCACTCCAGCCTGGGAGACAAGAGCGAAACTCCATCTCAAAAAAAAAAAAAAAAAAAAACCTGGGATGAGGCCTGAGACTCTGCAGGTCTAGGCAGCTCCCAGGTGATGTGCTGCTGCTGCTCCAGGGAACTTACAAAGACCTTTACAAATAGCAAAGTCTTAGAGCAAAGGGCTGGCTGGGCTCAAAACGGACACTTCTTCCTCAAGGAGTCAGATTAGATCCAGAGTGGCCAACAGCTCACCTTCAGGCAGTAGTAGCCCACCACACAGACTAGAGAGATGATGGTGTGGATGACGGCCAGGGCCCGCAGCGTTGGTGCCATATACCCAGTGCTCTCCTGAAGGACAAAGAACACCATCGCTTCTTCCTCTTCCTCGTCATTAAATGAATTCCATAGGTTTGCAACATCCTCTGTCTCTTCTTCTAAAGGTTCTTCAGTGACCTGGCCCAAAACACACACTTATTAATCATCAAAAGAACCTCAGCCATTGGGCGCTCCTCAAATATTTTATATTGTTAGCATATGCTGTACAAATAGTAGTGACTCAACATTACTTGCTGAATGAATGAGGTTTTTAGGTAACTTATGACTAGGAATCACCCAGTATTTCTAACAATTGCAAACAAACTTTTAAAAGGAGGCAAAACCTATCTCTTGAAAAGAAAGCAAAAAAATTAAAATTAGGAAACTTTTACTACATATGCTTATAATCCTTATGCCACAGAAGGAAATACTCTGATCATGCTGTGGCCTGAGAGGAGGCTGAGACACACGCACACAAGCATGACGCATGTGTGTGCCCGCTCCCCCACCCACCACTGCCACCCAGCCAGAGACTCAGTATTTTCCATTCTTTCTGAGATGCCATTTACATTCATGGCTTCAGCTGCTATTCTTACACATATGACTCTCAAATCTACATCTTTGAGGCTTTGTCCTGTAGCTCCAACTGTTTGCTGGCTTTCACTCCTTGGCTGTCTGTCTGAAGTCACCTCAACCTCAACGTGTTGAAAACCAAGCTTTGCCTCTCTTGGCTACAGACTTCCATTTTTCTTTTATGGGCAACAGAAGGTCATTAGTTTGAGGAGTGGAAAGTTGAGGTGGATAAAACAATGTTTCATACAAATTAGATTGGTGGTTTTAAGTAGAAAGGGAGATAGGCAAGAGATAGAAAAGCCAGTTAAAGACTATGTTGAGAATTCAGGACGCTTCATTAATTCATTGCACTAACAATTATTACATGCCTACAGCATGCGAGACCCACTTGCCAATGTTCAAAACCTTCATTTAACTTGAGCAGTCCCCTCTCTTTCCAAATCCTGTGAATTTTTCCTTGATAATGCTTCTAACAAATAGGCTAGCTATAATGCCTCTTGGTTACCTTATTCCTTGAAGAAAGAATGAATTGTGTTTATTATTCATTTTGAAATACCTTGTGGTTCCTAATACCGGGTCTAGCTCATGGTAGATGCTCAGCAAGTATTTGAAGACTAAATTTAAGTAACAACTAAAATAAGCAGGAACCATTGAAATAGCCCCCTAACTGGCTCCCTTGTCAGTAGTCTCTCCACTGCTAGAAACTGTATTCCTTTTAGAAGCCAATGTCTTAGAAATTTGCTACCTATTAGAATGTTTGCTACAATTAAGAACACAAGTTCTGTCATGATTCTTTTTCTACACATAGTATACTTAGTATGCAGCATATTTAGCAAATAACCCCTGAATGAAGTATCACCTTATAAAAAAGCAGGATGAAGTTGATAGCGAAGGCTACAAACAGAGCGAGGAACCTCAGGTTGTAGAAATTCCTGGCCAGGTAATGCTGCAAAGAAAAGGACAGGCAGAAGTAGAAGAGCTTTGGAAGGAAAAGAGAACTTCCTACTTTTACACAGAAGGTCAATTCTGGTTAGAAGTTCACACATGACTCGTCCTTCTCTTGGATGACCACTCTTCTAGGGCAACCCTGGCATTCTTTTTTTTTTTTTTTTTTTTTTTTTGGAGACGGAGTCTCCCTCTGTCCCCAGGCGGGAGTGCAGTGGTGCAATCTCGGCTCACTGCAAGCTCTGCCTCCTGGGTTCACGCCATTCTCCCACCTCAGCCTCCCGAGTAGCTGGGACTACAGGCGCCCACCAACACACTCGACTAATTTTTTTTATTTTTACTAGAGACGGGATTTCACCGTGTTAGCCAGGATGGTCTCGATCTCCTGACCTCGTGATCCGCCCATCTTGGCCTCTCAAAGTGCTGGGATTACAAGCATGAGCCACCGTACCCGGCCAACCTTGGCATTCTTAACACAGCCATGGCATGACTGTGTCATGTCATGAACATGGAACCAAAATGTTGATTTTAAAAAAAGTTGCTTCGAATTGCTATAAGGAATCCTGCTGTGGCTTATTGCTCAGGGAGCCAAAGGCCTAAACACGCCACCAGCAGAGGACTCGAGCCTTGCCTTGTAGTGCTGTGTGTATGCGTATTCGCAGCAAGCAGTCTGTTAGGAAATTATAAGTACTCTAGGCTCGCAGAAGACCCTGGCAACTCCCAACCTGGATGTAGCCATTCTGTGGCCTCAGGCAGCAATGTGTCCTCATTCCTTTCCGAGTTACAGTTCCAGGAGCCTCGTCTTCTCCCTTATTGGAAGCCACATTCCCATTCTCGCTGCCATCTTCCCCAGAAAAATCGGCATCCACAGACTGGAGTGGAAGCTGCCTGGGTAAAGTTCCCAATCTCTCTCGGGGGAGCCCTCACCAATGGTGCTAGGGAAGGTGTGGTCCTGGCCTTCAGCCACTGTACCTCAGAGGGCAGTGTATCAGAGAAAGAATATTACAAGCTGATCTAAGGTTTGATTGCCCATAGAACAGTCAAGGTTTGGAGGACTAGTGTGGGAAGCTAACGTAACAGGAACATTCCTTCTGATTCCCACATGATCAAACCACTTCTGAACTTTTGGACCAGGATCAGCTAAGTCCCCACATAATAGACATAAAGGACTAGGGAGAAAGAGGTGAGACTTTCTAAGGACTGGTAAGGAAACAGGTGAGAGAGGACACCCTGCTGATAGCAGAGCTGTTGGAGGACTGTGTTTCTTTCCAGGCTCTCCCTCGTTTCTTTTCCTCCAACAGAAAAGGAACAGGTAGAGACATGGGAAGAAGAAAGTGTAGGAATGAGAAAGGGAAGGAAGCGTCACTGACCAAACAGTGAAACAAATCAGGGGCACCTCTCTGCCATCTGCCTGGGCCAGTGCCTGTACCGTGGACGGGGCCAAGGCTGGAACACTTACCAGTAACTTGGTCTGATAGATGTCCAGCCCTTTAAAGAAATTGGCTGTGAAAGCTTCCGGCTTCTCAACCTTCTGACCACACCGCCGCTTCTTCTTTTTTGTCACTTCTGTCCACAGGTACTCGGCTTGCTCCTCTTCTTTGTCTTTGTCTTCCTTCTCTCCATCTTCCATGCTGCAGAAACGGGAAACCCACTCAGCAGGGCAGAAGGTCTGGCCCAAAACGGGAGACGAGATTAAAGAGAAATCTGGGTTGAGAGGGGCAGGAGGTAGAATCATTCCCTGAGGGTGGAAACTTCAGGTCTTTATCAACCCACAGTGGCTGGACATTAAATTTATATTTAATGAGTAGCGACCACTTGGATGAACCATGATCTTGGTGTACATCAGCTATATACAAGTTTGTACTCTTCTTCTGAAATTAGACTTAACAATTTTTTTTCCCCTTCTGAAGTTACCCTTTATTTTCTAAGCAATAGTACCTACTCTTCTAAGCTTCTGGCAAGATTTAATAAGATATTGTATAAAAGACCTGAGCACAGGCCTGACAAATAATAGGTATTTAATAAATATTAGATATCATTGTCGTCAATATATGAAGTTGTAAAGTCATCTGGCCAGAGAGTGAAACTCTGATCTGCTAGTGGGATTATAAACTTAGCAAGATGAATATAATGTATTTATTATATAGCTAGGGTAAAAGGAAATATACCCAGGGCTTGCAGAATAATTGCTTGCATTGATAGAAGTCAAGTTTTCTATTCACTATAGCAACAGAATATCAGATGCTATCAATAACTATCTTTATTTTCTTTTTTCCTTTTTTTTTTTTTTTTTTTTTTTTTTTTTTTTGGTTTTGAGACAGGATCTTGCTGTGTTGCCCAGCTTGGAGTGCAGTAATGTGATCTTGGTTCACTGCAGCCTCAACCTCTTGGGCTTAAGCAATCCTCCCAGCTCAGCCTCCCAAGTAGCTGTGACTACAGGTGCACACCACCATGCCCAGCAATTTTTGTATTTTTTGTAGAGATGGGGTCTCATTATTATGCCTAAGCTAGTCTCGAAGTCCTGGGTTCAAGTGATCCTCCAGCCTCAGCCTCTCAAAGTGCTGGGATTACAGGTGTAAGCCACTCTGCCCGGCCTAAGAACTATCTACCATAGCAGTTAGAGTAGTTGATGCTACCAAGAACTTACTCTGCCTTCTCGGATTCTACTTTTCCTTCTGCTTCATTTGCTGCTTTCATCTCTGCTGCCTAGACAAAAACAACAATCAGTCAAGCTTTCCTCAAAGAAGCGAGGTCATGATGATGAGACATTTTCTTGGCCATTTACTTCTTGGTCACAAATTTCAACGGCTTTTCATGTTTCTGCTTCTCTCAGGATCCCCGAACATAAGTGTCCTGCTATATATATCAAGCGACTCTGAAGAGATGCCAAGACAAAGATTTGAAACTTGAAAACTCAACCTCCCTTCTCTTACTTACTCAATTCAAAGAGGAAACTTGTGTTAGGACATTGTGAGAGCCTCATGACAGTGGTTCTACTGATCCATGGGGTCAGAGAGATGGGACACAGATCAAACCAAGTTTGATCAGCCTGCCTCCATCTGACAGGCTTCTTCTTGCCTTGTCTTTAATCCTCTTGCCAGTATCCCAATCCCTCTGGCTGAGGACCACTGCAGGTGGAGTAAAATTCAAGCTCCTCAACACAGCCTGTAAGTCTTGCATGATCCTGGTGTTTCTCTTCATCCCCTTCTTGTACATTTGACTCATGTCCCACACCCAAACACGCAGACTTCCTGGAACATTCCTGATCCTTCCAGGCGTACTTCCAGAGGATACTTAACCATATCCTCTGCCTGGAGTATGCCTGCCCCAGCTTTTCATGTGCCTGCTGCCTGTCAGGACTTGACTCAGATGACACCTTTTCCGACACCTCCTCTACCTGTTTCTGATGGGCCTATATTAGCTGTGTAACTCATTGCATGTTCACGTGTTCTAACACGCAGCACAAATAATAATTATCTTATTTGTTGTCTTCTCCCACTAGAAGTTAAGATTCATGAAAGCAAAATTGTTGTTTCTGCTTTAAACCTATGTATTCTCCTATCCTAGAACAACACAGGCTGGCACATAGCAGTCCTGGAATGGGACCCTGTTATGTATCAAACTGTGTTCTAGGTTTATGGGGCTACATCAGGGAGCAAAACAGAATAATATTGTAGGAATGCTGATTCTGATGTTTTCTTCCCTGAATCTTCAAACCAGCATTCTCTCCTACAGAGAACTATAGTACCTGACATTTCTCCTTCTTAGCATTCTTTATACTTGTCTTGACTTGTCCAATGCCTTTATTCGCCACTAAACTGTAGGGACAGTGTGTTTCTTATTGACCACCATATTCCCAGAGCCTAAAACAGTGACAAATGCACATTAACTTTTCAATAAATAAGAATGGAAAGAATGAGTGAATGAATGTTTTTGGGCTTGGATCTTTTCACACTTTTCTACTCTCTCTGATGCTAGAGTGACACTGAATTGGATACTACAATAGAGGGGAACATCCAGAACCTTCCATGGTCAAGGGGCTCTGAATTCCTGCTATCTTGTTCACTTAATATTGTTGACTGACATGACGTACTAACTGAATGGTGAGTGTATCACAAGGATAAAAATGTCCCAAGCATGATCAAACTCATTGAGAGGCCAAATCATTAGAGATCATTTGACCTTGTATGACACTGAGAAAGCATGGTCTCAAAAGGAAGGTCTTCTTTTATGTTATTCTTCATTTTCTATGCTTTCAGTTCACTGAATGCATCTGCACAGCATGAGAACTAACCTTCTAATAAAAGTCTGAGGCAAAGTGTTACAGGCCATCACGTTTGAATTCTACAATGTAAACTAGAAGACCAACCAATGATTAGACACTGAGATAACCATCTAAGTCTTGATTTCTGCAGACATGTCAGAGGTGGAATTATAAGATCAGCATAATCACACCACAACCACTGTCTAATAGAGTGTTGGCTCCTGGGGAAATGGTGTCAGTACTGATTACCAGATATGGTGACAAGTCTTATGCTGGGGATAAAGGAAGATGAAAGAAACAGATGGCACGTACCTGAGCTTTCCTCTTCTTCTGTACAGTGCTCTCTAACGTAGGGGGTTCATCCTTGCCAATAATTTCAGAGAGGTCACCCAAACCCACTTCAGGCCCATGCTTTAAGCTGCCCTCTTTCTTTGGGTGGAGTCCAAAGAGGTCTGACATGATATCTGTATCTCCCTTCTCCCCCTTTATGAAGTGTACTAGTTCAGTGGTGATACCTGGCTCCATCACCTCTGCCCTCTCAGCCTCCATAGTGTCATCATGGATACCAAATTGGGTTGGGTCAGGCATGTCACCCAGGATCTTGGTCACTCTGATGTTCTTTGCCCCTTCTACCAGGCCCCCTCCAAACACTGTGCTCCAGAGGACCTGAAAGATTCCTCCCAGGATGGTGAAGAGCATCTGGAATAGCCCCAGGAACAGCATCCAGAAAAAGGAGCAGAGCACCTTCACCAGCTCCTTCGCAGTCATCTTTTTCACGTTCCTGTACTGCTTCCTGAGGTTCTTCAGGGTTGCTCTCTTCAGAAAGTCGGCAACATTCCTCTTCACAGAGGCACAGGCCATTGCAAATGCAGAGGCCGGCTCGAAAGACCCGTCTTCCTCCTCTTCACCCGCAATTTCTAACACGTAAGAAGAATCTTCATCTTCTTCCTCCTCTTCTGGCCTGTCTGCTGAATCGGATTCAGAGATCTGAGATGCTAACTGCATTTCAAAGATGGTGTCCTCACAGAAGTTCACAAACAGCTCCATCTTTTCCTGCTCCCCACCTTCGTTGACAACATCAAAAATGAACTGTCGCTTAGATTCCTTCACCTGGGGCTTCTCCCACTGAGTGCGACTGGACTCACTGATTTCAAAATAAACACGCTCAATTTTCTTGGCCCCACCCATGATCTCGATGCGTCCTAGGTAGGGTTCGAAGTAATTTAGCACACTTTCTGCTGGGCCCAACAGACACTTCAGGCGGGAATCGTTTGGCATGTGTTCAGAAAGATTTGTCAATAACACAGCCACATTAAACCCTATGTCCTTGGCCGGCTCATGGAACCGGTCTACAAAATCAATGTAATTAAACATGTCATTCTCATCAGCGTCTGCACACGAAAGGAGAAAGTCAATCTCTGACTGCGTGTACTGTTTTTGCCCTTCCATGGCCTTCTGGAATTCTCTTTTGGAGATAATTCCTTTACCATCTGGGTCGTATTCTTTGAAGGTGTCTGAGCTGGTTAAGTCTTTAAGTTTCAAGAACATGTCAAAGAATTTCAAGATCATTTCTACATTGGTAGATGATTCTACCAGTGTGTCAACCATCTGCTTGCCAATGGTGCCATTTACCACATTCCCTGTGAGGCAGGTTCAAAAAGACATACAAATATATAAATAAACCCAAGCCATCATGTAAATTGTCAGGTAGCTAGTTTTAGAAGACTTTTGTGCCAAATTAGTCAGCTCTTCTCTGACCGTGATGATGTAGGAGGGAGCAGCAAGCCATAAAGACTACACCACTAGGAGCCAAGGGGGAAAGAGACAAAGGGAAGAAGGAGGTGGCCACACCACTGCCTTTAACATGGCTTGGGGCCTGGGAAGTGGTTTCATTATCAGATTATCGGGGACACATAGGGATACATGGTGTCCCTCTGATCCCCTTAGACCTAGGAGGGTGCCCAACTAGATGGCTGGCATACACACTGGCAGCCAGATGTGTTGAAAAGCAATGGGGAGAGGGAGAGGATAGGGAAGAGCAAAGCTTGGAGGTTTTCCCCAGTTCATTCTGGCTTTCCTACTGATAGAAAATCAATTGATTTCAGGCTTCGTCCATCAGGCCAGGTGCCCCTCATTTTATTTTTTGTTTCTGAAAATTTGGCTTTCTGACCAATGTCATATGGCATCAGTGACCTGCCAGAAGGATAATCTGCAGGATCAGTAAGGTTAGTGCTCAGACCAATTACAGTTGTGTGAAGGCCTAGTTATACCAAACAGCCCAACCTTCCAGGAGGGACAGAAGCATCACCACCATGTCCTGAAGGAGATCCAAGAGTTCCTTCAGCAGCTCGATCTGACTGGAATCCTAGAACAGAAACAGGAGATACCCCTGAGCTATCTGATCCCTCGATAAAGTACAGGGCAGTGAGCAAGAAGAGCCTGCTCTGGAAAGGTTAGGTGCAGGCTGCATCAGTGTCAGGAAAAAGCTTCCTTCTCATTCTCAATGAGGATGCCTTATCGTCCACTGTTTGCAGCACCGGGAGACTCACTGTAGCAGGACTCATCCAACAAAGCTCCTTTACGTTTTTCCTTTTATTAGTACAGTGTGGCAGATATACCAAGTGTTGTCCAAAACAACTGAACAACCCAATGCACCAAAGAGCCTTCAGGTGTCTCTGGTAGCTTATGCTGTCATTTTCTACACTGGAGAACTACCAGTGAGCTTTATGGGAACACTGGACATCTGGTAAAGGTGTCAAGGTTATAATCACCAAGTGGGTTCTCCTTTCTTTCCGGATTAATTTAGAGTCTCCTAATTCTAGGTGGTGGTGATCTGGGTGCCACTTGTCCCTTTAATGGAATAAAATGGAGGCTATTCCTCTGGATGGTTTTGATACTAGTCTGTTTGGTTTTAATTTCAGCAATGCAGGAAGAGCATTGCTAAGCTAACTCCATACTTTTATACCCTACGTCACAGTAGAAAACAATTCTTGGAAGATCTGAGGTGGGCAATCTGGAGATTCAATTAAAAATGTATTCTGAGTCACATACCTTTTACAGACCCCCACTCAAAAAACAACAACAACAACAACAACAACAACAAAAAAAAAACAAACAAAACAAAAGAAAGAAAAGAAAAGAAAAAAGGAAAAAAAAAAAAACCCCAAAACCAAACACCCAACCATAACTCTTTGCCTAGCCCTTCAACTTTCAAAGGAATCTTCATCACCTATGGTGTGTACCACAGCTATGTACAAAATATCACAGAAGTGTAGGATATCAGAGCTGGGAAGAAACCTCAGAGATCACTTATTCTAACTTTGAATATTTTAGAGATGATGAAACCAAAACCAGAAAGGGAAAGTGGCTTTCCAAAAGTCACTGGTGAGGAGGTGGCAGGGCCAGGGCTCTCGTCTCGAGACTCTGCACCACACTGCCCAGCTGACGTAGGAATGGACAGCTTACTGTCAAACTGGCAGCCCTCCCAGGAACTCTCTCCTCCCATAAGGCCAGAGTCAAAAGGGGAAAAATGAAAGGTTAAATCGCACATTCCAGAAGAGAGGAGGCAGATGTGACAGCCTTGAAAATTTCAGATACACATGATTTAAGTTAAAGCTGCAAATGTTACTCTAATCGGCCTCAAATACCTCCTGAAGGCCTCCCTCAGGTGTTGCCATGGAGAGAGGCAATAAACTGCTACATATGCTACATTTATTTGTTCATAATAAATGCTCTGAGCGGTTCTGATTCATCTTGCCAGAGAGATGGGGAGTGAGAAGGAGAGGCAGAGACAGGGAGGGAGGGAGGAAGGAAGCAGGGGTGAGAGAGAAGAGGGATGTGGATTACAGAGACATGCAACATGGGACAGATGGACGGATGGGGCTGGTAGGGAGTGTTTATAAGTTGACAAAACAGTGACAAGGAAGCAGAAAGGATTAGCACCATAGAAAGCAAATGTTGAGACAATAATAAAAAGGGTAGGTTGGTGAGACACAAAGAAGGAAGCTGCGTTCATGCAGCCTG
>NW_016818762.1:586773-588739 GCF_001698545.2 Rhinopithecus bieti
GAGGCATCCGTTTCTGTCTCCCATTTTGGCCTTCAGTTTAAAAAACTGAGACCTAATATGCATGACTTGTCCAGCCTTTGATCAAGCAGCCACATCACAATGGGAACACCAAGGAGTGAGGACCGACTTAGCATTTCACAACAATGACACATGCAGGGAATGGGCCACAGTACCTGAGACAGTTTCATCTGCATATTAGCAAAGACATGGAGGAAGCCAACCACGGCATCCCACAGCCTGCTGTGAGCCAGGCTCTGCTGATTACCAATGCAAGGGCCCTGTGGAGAAGAGGACATTCTTACGTCACTTCAGCATCACAAGTTGCACCGAAACCTGCCTAGCAAGGGCATCTGATACCTACTCATATGAGCAGACAGACTTTCCAAAAGTCAAGTATTTCACAGCTCGGTATTTTCCCAAGACATTACTTTTTTCTTTTCCTGATTATAGGATACCATATCTAGGAAAAACCACTAGGGATTTCACAGTCCAGCGATTTTCAGAGACTTTCTTTTAGCCTCAGAATGAGTTCTTAAAATGAAAGCTTACACTGGAGAACAATATTTAAAACAGGGAAATGCTGTGGTTGACACAGGGCTGAAGGGCACGCTCCCCACCCTCACCTTGGCCTCAGAGGCCTTTGGAGGAACTCAAGAGTGCTGTGAAGCAGTGTGAAAACCAGGCCCTCATCTGCCTATTGTTTCCAGGCAAAGTTACACATGCTGATAACCACACAGCTATCTAATTAAGTAAAAAAAAAAAAATAAAATAAAAAAAATAAAAAATAAAATCTGTGTAATAATCTAAGCATTCAACTACTTCTAGGATTTTCTTATTAACCTAAACTTCAGATATAATAGCATCTCTAACAAACTTTTCTGAAAGTCAAATGTAGAGGAATAACTCAGTTTGCATTTTCCATGTTAATAATCTCACTCTGTGTGTGTGTGTGCGTGTGTGTGTGTGTATGTGTGTGTGTTTAAGACAGTCTCTCTCTGTCACCCAGGCTGGAGTGCAGTGGCACGATCTCAGCTCACTGCAACCTCTGCCCACTGGGTTCAAATGATTCTTGTGACTCAGCCTCCCAAGTAGCTGAGATTATAGGCATGTGCCACCATGCCTGGCTGATTGTTTTGTATTTTTAATAGAGACAGGGTTTTGTCATGTTGGCCAGGTTGGTCTCAAACTCCTGGTCTCAAGTGATCCACCTGCCTTAGCCTCCCAAAGTGCTGGGATTACAGGCATGAGCCACAGTGCGTGGTCAATAATCTCACTATTTTTGAAGATCATTACTGAGCCAACATTTCTTATCTTTTCTTTACAGTCTATTTTCTCTACCCTTTAACCAATCTCCGAATTAGTAAGAAAGTTCTAAAAGGAACACATATATTACCCTAATTTCTAGAAACGTCTTGGCAGGATTCCCAAGGTTGAAAAGGTGAGCAGGAGAAATACTGCCTGCATTCCCAAACCACGAGTTTGTTAAAAATCACTGTTTATGTACATTCAGTGTCTGATCCCTAGAAACCTTTAGATTATTTCTGGAACAAAGCTGGTTGCTGAAAGAAACACATTCACCAAAAATGAGCTTCTCCTTTACTTTTGGGTTCGTGCTCCACGGGAACTTCTGAAGATGAGGATGGATTTTGCAGAGATCAAATCAGATGCTTATCAAATATATTCAATGATCTCCTTAGGTACACTGCATTTTGTGAAACTTCAGTAACTTGTTTTTAGGTTTATCTCTTTATGTCCTTATAATGCTTGAGTGACAAGGATACATCTCCCCTCAAAATCCTCCCTTTCAAGTTGACAGTCTTAGTTTTGTGTTTCTTTTAATGAGCAAATATGATCTGATGGTGCCAGCTGGCTCATCACATGGATCTTTATTTGATGATAATTTAATATTTTTCATAGAACAAGTTTTGGCTCAGTCACATCACCAGTAAAAAAAAGAGTCACTGAT
>NW_016818762.1:589662-598230 GCF_001698545.2 Rhinopithecus bieti
AGTCACTGGAAACTCTTGGACTCTTGGAATAAAAATGTTCTTTGGGAAAGAAATGAAGGTGTATGGGAAAAGGTAAAAAACATTCTCCATGTCTTTCCTTACCTATGTCTTCTGTTTCAGCAAGATGGATATAATTGCTGACATTAATTCTTATAAAACCATGCACAATCCTATCTCTAACTTTTCCAAATCACTGACACAGAATGTACTTCCTTCTCTCCATCCATCCATAGCCTACGTGGTACTCTGGAGACTTGGAGCCCTTCGGCTTTTTTTTTTGAGACGGAGTTTCACTCTTGTGGTCCAGGCTGGAGTGCAACAGCGCCATCTCAGCTCACTGCAACCTCTGCCTCCTGGGTTC
The DNA here is from genome assembly GCF_001698545.2 of Rhinopithecus bieti. Classification (NCBI taxonomy): domain Eukaryota; kingdom Metazoa; phylum Chordata; class Mammalia; order Primates; family Cercopithecidae; genus Rhinopithecus; species Rhinopithecus bieti. Next base: position 590,024 of record NW_016818762.1, read on the forward strand.
AAGTGATTGTCCTGCCTTAGCCTCTTGAGCAGCTGGGATTATAGGCACCCGCCACCATGCCCAGCTAATTTGTATTTTTAGTAGAGATGGGGTTTCACCATGTTGGCCAGGCTGGTCTCGAACTCCTGACCTCAGGTGATCCACCCACCTTGACCTCCCAAAGTGCTGGGATTACAGGCCCCATTGAGCCACCACACCTGGGCCCCTAGGCTCTTAAGGGGCTTGCTTTCCTCTGAACTCATACATACGTGGGTTTTTTTTTTTTTTTTTTTTTTTTTTTTTTTTTTTTTTTTTTTTTTTTTTGACGGAGTCTTGCTCTGTCACCCATGCTGGAGTGCAGTGGCATAATCTTGGCTCACTGCAAGCTCCGCCTCCAGGGTTCAAGCAATTCTCCCTGCCTCAGCTTCCCAAGTAGCTGGGATTACAGGCACCCACCACCACACCCAGCTAATTTTTTATTTTTTAGTAGAGATGGGGTTTCACCTTGTTGGCCAGGCTGGTCTTGAACTCCTGACCTCAGGGGATCTGCCCACCTCGGCCTCCCAAAGAGCTGGGATTACTTGCGTGAGCCACCGCGCCTAGCCACATATGTGGTTCTTAAGCACAGTATGTATGATTATTTTAAATCATGTATGATTTATTTAATTAATTTATTTATTTATACTGATTCTCGCTCTGTTGCCCAGGTTGGAATGCAGCCGTGTGATCTCAGCTCACTGCAACCTCTGCCTTCTGGGTTCAAGTGATTCTCCTGCCTCAGGCTCCCAAATAGCGGGGACTACATGCGCACACCACCATGCCTGGCTAATTTTTTGTATTTTAGTAGAGACGCAGTTGCACCATGTTGCCCAGGCTGGTCTCAAACTCCTGAGCTCAGACAATCCACCCGCCTCAGCCTCCCAAAGTGTTAGGATTACAGGCGTGAGCCACCGCACCCGGCCGTATGATCATCTTATATTGAATAATTTTCCTTGTGCATATGTATTTTCTCAATTACATTGTAAACTCTTTATGGGTAGAGGCAATATACTGTGCTTCTTTTCATGAACCACAGCACAGAGTACAAGCTGAGCGTTTTGTTGAATGAATGAATAAAAGCCCTATTCATGAGTCTCCTGATTATGGTAATCTGAAGATGAAGTATTACTTTTGCTTTTAAAAAATCTTGTATCACAGAGGGTAATGATATGCCTACTAATTTTATAGCAAATTATGCCTGAATATATCCTCTGTTCCTTTTCCAAAATAGCTAGACCACCATAGACAATGAATAGAAAATGCTACCAACAGAGAAAGACTGCTGCAAGATCTAGACATTTAACATGAAATTCACTTGCAGATTTGACCGCCACTGCATGTAGTTTGTGTGCTTCTGAGGTTACTTCTTCCAGAGTTAGTTTCTGACAAATCGGTAGGAGCTCATGGATCCTGTTTTTAATCTCATAGTATCAAGAAAACATCATTTATCCCTTAATTCCTTCATTCTATGAATCATTTCTCCACTCCACTCTCCATGCTTACTGAACAGATATATGCCAGACATTGTTCTAGATATAAAGAATTTTAAGTTGAGTAAGACATTTTCTTTCCATGAAAAATTTTTAGTTTAGGAGGGAAAGCAAAATGTAACTAGATAAATGCAAATAAAGTGTGAACACTATAAACAGGTCTAGTTGGGGGACCCCAAACTATAGCTTCTTGTGGAATGCAGGTACTATTGCTTCCTATTTATAGAAAGTAAACATTGTCAGCATTAGGGCTAGATAGATGGTGCACTGTGTACAATCAAGTATTCTGTAGGGAATATAGAATATATGCATATCAACAATGTTCTCTTTGCTTTCAGCCATGCACTCTGTAGCACATACCTGGATGTATTCTGTAAGAGAATTGAAAATCTGCTTGGTGACTGCCAGAGCTTTGGAAAAATTGTGCTGTCCGGATTCATCAATGATGTCCTTCCCTGAATAATACCAGTAGAAATCACTGATTGATTCCTAAAAACAAATGAGTAGAACTTAGTATTTCTCAGACTTCAGTCAGTGAAGCTAAACTCGGTGTTTGGGAAGGGTACATGAGAATCCTGCATCTCTATGACCTCTTTGCTCTGACAGGAGCCAGAGACCTTGTAAAGAAGCGCAGAGATACTTGACCTCTAGAATCTTTCAAGCACAAATATCCCTCCAGAGGAAAGAACAGATAGGAGTGAGGACTGCCTTCAGCTGGAACTGGGAGACTATGAAATAGGATAATTTATTCAATGTGAAATATGTGAAGATAATGGTAATTATCCAAATAATCATAATAACAGCAACAACGTAACAGCTAACATTGTAAGTGCCAGACACTGTTCTGAGTACATTACATATACGGGCATAGATCAGAGATTCAGAGATAATCTGAGTTTGATTACAGATAAACTACAGTAAAGTGAATATTACAATAAAGTGAGTTGTACAAAATGTTGATTTCTCAGTGCACATGAAAAATTATGTTTACAATATGCTGTAGTCTCTTAAGTGTGCAACAGCATTATGTCTTTAAAACACAATGTACATGCCATCATTAAAAAAATACTTATGGCTAAAAAGTGCTAACAATCATCTGAGCTCTCAGCAAGTTGTAAGTTCCACCATCTTTTTGCTGGTGAACGGCCTTGCCTTGATGTTGATGGCCACTGACTACTGAACAGGGTGGTGGCTGCTGAAGGTTGAGGTGGCTGTGGCAATTTCTTAAAATAAGACAATGCTAACTGCATCAATTGACTTCCTTTCATGAAAGATTTCTCTGTAGCATGTACTGTTTGATAGCATTTTACCCACAGAACTTCTTTCAAAATTGGAGCCAATCTTCTCAAACCCTGCCACTCCTTTATGAACTAAGTTTATGTAATATTTTAAATCCCTTTTGGCATTTCAACAATGTTTAGAGTGTTTTCACCAGCAAGATTCCATCTCAAGAAACCACTTTCTTTGCTCATCCATGAGAGGCAACTCTTCATTTGTCAAAGTTTGATCATGAGATTGCAGCAATTCAGGTTTATGTTCTTCAGGCTCCACTACTTATCCTAGTTCTCTTGCTATTTCCAACACATCTGCAGTTATTTCCTCCACTGAAGTCTTGAACCCCTCCAAATCATCCACAAGGGTTGCAATCAACTTCCTCAACTCCTGTTAATGTTGATATTTTGACCTTGTCCCACGAATCACAATTTTTTTCTTCTTCTTTTTTTTTTGAGATGCAGTCTTGCTCTGTCGCCCAGGCTGGAGTGCAGTGGTATGATCCTGGCTCACTGCAAGCTCCACCTCCCGGGTTCACGCCATTCTCCTGCCTCAGCCTCCTGAGTAGCTGGGACTACAGGCACCTGCCACCATGCCTGGCTAATTTTTTTTTTTGTATTTTTAGTAGAGACGGGGTTTCACCACGTTAGTCAGGATGGTCTCGATCTCCTGACCTTGTGATCTGCCTGCTTCGGCCTCTCAAAGTGCTAGGATTACAGACGTGAGCCACTGCGTCTGGCCCACAGTGTTTTTTTTTAATGATATCTACAATGTTGAATCTTTTCCAGAAGGTTTTCAACTTACCTTGCCCAGATCCATCAGAGGAATCACTATCTATAGCAGCTGTAGCCTTACAAAATGCATTTCTTAAAAAATAAGACTTGCAAGTCAAAATTACTCCTTGATCCATGGGCTGCAGAATAAATGTTGTATTAGCAGGCATGAAAACAGGATTCATTTCCTTGTATATAGCTCTTGGAACCAGGTGCATGGTCAACGAACAGTAATATTTTGAAAGGAATCTTTTTTTTTTTCTGAGCAGTGGGTGTCAAGAGTGGGCTTAAAATAGTAAACCATGCCGTAAACGATGACAGTCCAAGCTTTGTTTTTCCATACACAGAGCATGGGCAGAGTAGATTTACCATAATTCTTAAGGGCCCTAGGATTTTTGGAATAGTAAATGAGCAGTGGCTTCAACTTAAAGCTACCAGCTGGACTGCCCCTGATAAGAAAGTCAGCCTGTCCTTTGAAGCTCTGAAGTGAGGTATTGGCTTGTCCTCTCTAACTATGAAAGTCCTAGATGGTATCCCTCTTCCAGGAGAAGGCTGTTTCATGTATGCGGGAAATCTGTTGTTTAGTGTGACCACCTTCATCAATTATCCTAGCTAGATCTTCTGGATAACTTGCTGCAGCTTCTACATCTGCACTTGCTGCTTTACCTTATACTTTTGTTATGGAGATGACTTCCTTCCCTAAAGCTCATGAACCAAACTCTGCTAGCTTCAAACTGTTCTCAGGCAGCTTCCTCACCTCTCTCAGCCTTCACAGAATTGAAGAGAGTTAGAGCCCTGCTCTAGATTAGACTTTGGCCTACGACAATGTTGTGGCTGGTTTGACCTATCCAGACCACTCGCACTGTCCCCATCTCAGTAGTAAGGGTGTTTTGCTATCTTGTCATTCATATGTTCACTGAGGCAGCCCTCATTTTTAATGTCCTTTAATAACTTTTTCTTTGCATAGCTTGGCTGCTTAGTGCAAGGGGCCTAGCTTTTGGCCTGTCTTAGCTTTCAACATGCCTTCCTTCCTAAGCTTAATCATTTCTAGCTTTTGATTTAAAGTGGGAGACATGTGACTCATCCTTTCACTTGAACACTCAGAGGCCACTGTAGGGTTATTAACTGACCTAACTTCAACACTGTTATGTCTCAGGGAATAGGCAGGCCCGAGGAGGAGGAGGAACAGTTGGTGGAGTGGTCAGAACACATGCAACATTGATTAAGTTTGCTGTCTTACATGGGCATATTTCATGGCACCCCAAAACAATTACGATAGTAACATCGAAGATCACTGATCACCTTACAAGTGTAATAGTGAAAAGTCTGAAATATTGTGAGAATCATCAAAATGTGACAGAGACACCAAGTCAGTACATGCTGTTGGTAAAACGGCACAGATAGACTTGCTTGATGCAGGGTTACCACAAACCTTCGCTTTGTAAAACACACAGCATCTGTGAAGCACAGTCAAATCAACTGCAATAAAATGAGGTATACCTGTATTCAACCTCTCAGTCTTTACTACCACCTATGGCATAGGTCCTACCCCTTTTACTGATGAAAAAACTGGAACACAGGCACGTTAAATAGATTGCTCTAGGTTACAAACCAGTAAGTGGCAGAACCAGGATGAGGAATCAGCAAAAAGGAAAAAAAAAAATCTCTTTTTGTTAATATGTTCGTAGAGATTTTCTCAACATAATTTGGACTCCCTTGAAACAAACCATCTGACTTCTCAACACAAACTTGTAAACTCATCCTATTCCTATCATCTTGTGTAAGTCTTTTTTTCTAGTGAAATCTGTTCTCATTCACAGGTTATTTCAGAGCTTTTGGTTGTCTTATAGCTCTTGATTGTTTTATAGCACCACAGATCGGTTTTCACTGGCAAAACTAAAGTAAACCAGCATTTTATAACAGATGATTTGGCGTTTAACCACGTCTCCCACTTCTGTCTTCAAATGTACTGTTTGGACGCTGGACTTCCCATGCATCTGTGGATATACATTACAACGCCTTCCTTATGGGGGTCTAACCATATCCTGGGCTGTCCCTGACCCTGTCTAACCGTGTTTATCTTTTGGAAGCAAAGGTGAGAGGTCCCATTGTCCAAGGCCCTCCCACTCACCTGCAGACGCAGAAGGTAGTCCACAGTGCTGATGATGACATTCACGGTGGTCGTGTTACCCATCTGAGTCCGCAGGAAGTTCTGAAAGTCTGAGAGCACCAGTGCTGGGTCAGAGCTTGTCCCTGCCGTGCCAAGGGGGCCAGGCATGCCCTCTCAGCTGAGCTCAGATAAGACATTCTATGTGAAAAGGCTTACAAGAATACCATGTTTGGATCATGGCAGATCCTGCAGGGCAGAGCTCTGCTCTGAGCACCCCCCAACCTGCCGACACCAGAAACTGGACTTAATGAGCCCCAACGGGCTAGATGGAAAGGGCTGGGTATTTAGATTTCTCATCTAAAGATTCTGGAAGCAGCTTAGCTTTGGTGGCACTAAGTATCACTAGCCATGATATTTACATAGTTTCTTATTGAGGAACGCATTAACTGATGTCCTCGAGTTAACAACTAGTTGCATCAAATGGGGGCCTACTGAATGGAATTTTAGTTTTGTCCCTGAGTGCTGTGTTTCCTTGGCAGATCAATCTGTTCCACTCACCACTGTTATGTCCCTCACAAAGTAACTGTAGGAATCTAAAGAGATCACGCGTGAACTCGTCATTCTGGAGTACTTTTTCACCTTGAAAACATAAAATGTTGATGAGCATCGGTTTGGCTTCTCAACAGAGAATACTTTCTAATGCAAGTGACTACACAGATGATAAAGGAGTTGTGTCAGAATGGTTTGGAAAAGGAACTCTGGATGAATGGTGAAAAGCCTGATTAAACTGAGCTGAGGCTGCAGAGCACAATGCCCAACAAATGCATTTGTAATGAAGACAACTGGGTAAGGAGAGTAAATGGCTCACGGTCCATAACCCATGCTTTACAGATGGAAGACACTTCTTTAATTAAGCACCAAACTGCTGAATTCAACTCAACATGCAACCACCAAGCCTAAAATGTTTCTGAGGCAATTAAAATGAGATCTCCTAGGATTCACACACATGGTAGGAACTCAGGCCAGAAACTGAAACTTACCACGTTCACGAACAATGACTGGTAATGAGAGAAAAATTGAAGAATACGAAGTAAGAAAACTGTAAACATCATGATAAACTGTCTTTAGTTAAAACTGGCTATGTGAACACATCTATCCTAGATGATAGCTTTATTAAAGCTACTGATGGAAACATTTTGCTGAAACAGAGCAAGTCCTTGCATATTAAGCAAAGACATGAGCTCTGACCAGAAATAGGTAATTAAGATTTTAAATGGCTGGGTGCGGTGGCTCACGCCTGTAATTCCAGCACTATGGGAGGCCAAGGTGGGACGGATCACTTGAGGTCAGGAGTTCAAGACCAGCCTGGCCAACATGATGAAACGCCACCTCTACTAAAAATACAAAAAATTAGCTGGGTATGGTGGTGGACGCCTGTAATCCCAGCTCCTTGGGAGGATGAGGCAGGAGAATTGCTTGAACCCAGGAGACAGAGGTTGCAGTGAGCTGAGATCGTGCCACTGCAGTCCAGCCTGAGCAACAAGAGAGAAACTCTGCCTGCAAAAAAACAAAAAAACATTTTAATCAGGAAGAGAATGGCCTTCACATTTACTAGTTACTTACGTGTTCCTTCTTCAGTCACCATCCCCAGGCCTTCAGCTTTATTCTGCCTCTCAAATGCATTCAAATCAAGGACACTTTTAACAGACAGAAAGAAACAAGGTTCAGGGCTATGCACACTGGGAAAGCAGATTTCTAATGTTAGTGTATCTATTGACTAAGAATATCCTGCCCCTGTGCTATCATAAACAAACTAACACATTCCAGGGTGGTTGGAAGTCTAATGATTCCTTGGTTTTGTGCCGAGCAGCGTTGTCTTGCCGAGCAGCGTTGTCTTAGGTGCCTGTAGCTCACAGACTTTGTTACATACAGGTAGAGGGGTCACAAACACTTATGGTGACTCTCATTGTCTGTCCAGTTTGAGTCTTTTCTTATGAAGGTTTAGAAAGGTTTTCCAAGTAAAGAAGGAATCATTTGTTTTGAAGATTTCTCGAGGGAAAGTTTACTCTAAACTGCGCTGATCAATGTTTGCCTCCCACCTTTACCTACTTTCCCTGAGAATCACATGGAATTGTGGTTTCCAGAGCTCAGGACAAGCTACAAACTTCCGGATTTCAAAGGGCCACACCCTTTTATGATTCTACAACACGCAAAAGCCTATAGAAGTTGAGGTTCTGCTTTCCACAGGCAATGGTGCCTCCAGGTGTTCCTGAACTTACGACAAGTTGGCCTTCATTTTTGTCCCTCCTCCCCGCAACCTTCCCAGTCACAACCACTGCCAGATTTTACTTAGCCAGGAAGCCTTAGTGCAACCACAAAGCTTGGTGATGAATCCACTCTATGATCATGTTATTTCTAAGTGGGGCTCATTCCGTTTTACTAACAGAGTCTAACTTATTCCTCAATCTGAAAGGTTTCAGAGAACATAGAATACAGCTCTTAGGAAAGTTTTTTTTTTTTTTTTTTTTTTTTTTTTTTTTTTTT
>NW_016818762.1:598456-619974 GCF_001698545.2 Rhinopithecus bieti
TTTTTTTGAGACGGAGTCTAGCTCTGCCACCCAGGCTGGAGTGCAGTGGCCGGATCTCAGCTCACTGCAAGCTCCGCCTCCCGGGTTCACACCATTCTCCTGCCTCAGCCTCCCGGGTAGCTGGGACTACAGGCGCCCGCCTCGTCGCCCGGCTAGTTTTTTGTATTTTAAGTAGAGACGGGGTTTCACCGTATTAGCCAGGATGGTCTTGATCTCCTGACCTCGTGATCCGCCCGTCTCGGCCTCCCAAAGTGCTGGGATTACAGGCTTGAGCCACCGCGCCCGGAAAGTTTCTGGCTAAGTTCATTAAGACTCTGCAAAACTTAGCTCCATGGGCAAAGCCATGGAGAAAAATCTGGCATTCCTGTTTTCTTTTTAAGGAGTCGTATGTTTTGTGATTTAAGTAAATTCCATTTACCTAATTTCATCACTTAGGTAAAAATGATTTAGGTAAACAGTGAAATCTCTATGCCATTTTTGTTTGTGTTTTTCCCCAGATTCTGCTGGCAAAAGGGCCTGCTCATCAACACAAAACTATCCTTCTACTGTGGTTTAGCTGCCAGAGGAGGAAAATATAGGAAAGGCCATTTGGACACAGTTGCTCTGAAGCAGCAGTTTTGAATGTGAACCTGTGCAACACACATTGCTGATCCTTACTCCATTCCTAAATACCCGTTTTGAATGTTTTAATTTCCCTACTGCTTAGATATTTTAAAAACATATATTGTTTTCATAATCATAAAAAACCCAGCAGTAAGACATCTTAAAACTTCTGTTAGGACTCAGTTGGCATCTAAGCGTATATCACCTGTCTCTCCAAACTGTCATTATACATGAGTTTAGAAATATTAAGGATTACAGGATACTGAGAGAACTCTTACAAAGTAAATGGATAATTTTATGAGCAATATGAAGTTGAGTTGCCTTGATTTTTGCCATCTCTGAGTTCATACGTACTATTTTAGCCTCAGAGAGTCAGGCCTGGAAATATTCCGTTTTGTTTTCCTGAGAGAGATAATAAATGAATAAACTGTTGGTGGGGAAGAAGCCCCACAGAGCGGAGAATAAAGAATTATCCTGCAGCTCAGATACACTCCCTACTGCCCGGGTTACGATATTTTACCCAGTGAAATATGGTTAGCAAAAGTATATAGTCCACCAAAAGAAAGGATGTCCATCCTCCAAATTTTTAAATGGAAAGCATAATTGGAGGTAAATGAGCTAGGTAATTAAAAGTTTAATTTCTTTTACAATTACTTGCAGACTATCCAAATACATATGAATCTTAGACAACAGGCTGACACTTTTCTTAGATTCTGGCTCATCTCTGAATTGAGCAAGTATCATGACCTATGACTCTTGGTTATATATTATTTATGTGTCAGAGCCGTTCAGCCATGAGGGGTGGCTTAAACAGCTTAATCATATGAACAAAAAGTTCAAAGCCTTATTTTTTAGGCTATGTCAAAATGGTCCCGTGCCAGGATGTACCCCTGTCAAAATGGATGTGTCAAAATACATACCACCCTAACACACGTTCGAGCTCAAAGAACTGTTAAGGATAAGCTGAACAAAGTACCTAGTGGCTTTAATAAAACATAGTCTTGAGTCATGGTCAGGAATCCCCCCTTTTCCATTCTTTTCTGGTTTGACTTTTATGGGCATACATGTTCAAGGAGAAACTCAATGTGCACACCGAGTCTCCTGGGAGAGCAACATAAAAATGGAGGTAAGGAAAGGAGACTAAACACAACGCCAGTGAGGGAGCGTGGGTACGTGGCTAATGGCAATCCCATGTTCCCCTCTGAATGCTAGTTGAATTGTAATCCTGAAGACTGGAGGAACAACACCCACTCTCTCAGCTTTCTAAAGTAGGTGACTCCTCTCTCAAGAATTCTATGGTAGGCCAGTATATTTTGTGCTCCCCTTCCCCTGCCACCTATCCTTAGAGGAAAGAATTTTTTAAATGCTATGGTAGTTTTCCCGCATTTACCTGCACGACTGCATAAGACCAGAAAGGCTTTGAAAGAATCCAGCATCCTTTTTCTCCTTTAGGTAATCTAGCATTTTCTGCAAGGGAGACACATTGTAAAGGGAAATGTCATGAAAACTATGTCACAGAGCTGACCCTCCTAATCCTGATGGAGAAATCTCCAGCCACACTGAGTTGGACCTTCTACATAGGGAATCAGAGTCCCTTGGGGTAGATCATGTTTATTTTATGAAGGCCCACTGGCATTTCTTCTAGGGAAGAAAAGACATTCATAGACCTACTGTTTGAGGTCCCTTCTATTTGGGAGCCAGCACCAAGGCCGTGATACAGTAATGTATCATGAAGCTGAGTTATAATCTGAATAGCTCATGCCCTGAATTTGGCACACAGGAGCAAGGAGCTTAGCCAGTGAGGAGCCTAGCTGAAAGCTCAGTATTTCTTTCACAGTGAGGCCTTGTTTCCTGTGTTCTCTCTTACTGGAAGGTAGGAACTTTGTCTGATATAATAAAAATTTTGTTTTTTTAAAAAATAAATAAACAAAAGGCCCTGTAAGAAAGTCAACTGACAGCTAGTGGTAGGTGGTAGAAACAGAAAGTGAAGGCTAACTTAGAAAATGACAGTTTTTAATGAAAAATTGGAGAAATTGTGGGGGGATGAGTTAAAGACTGGGAAAAGCTATATGCAACAATGGTAGTTGTGAATGTGAAGACTCTCACAGGCCCTGGGATATAACCCTCATGAATGCCAAGGGTCTGTTTGGGGAGGGATAGCATTAGGAGATATACCTAACGTAAATGACGAGTTAATGGGTGCAGCACACCAACATGGTACATGTATATTATGTAACAAACCTGCACGTTGTGCACATGTACCCTAGAACTTAAATAAAAAAAAAAAAAAAAAAAAAAAAAGAAAATGGCACTCAGAATTTAAGTCAAGGTAAAAAAAAGAAATTTCACTTCCTTGTACACACAGATGCCCTTAACCAGAACCCGGAGGGCCTGAGAAACACCAGTGCGTTCCTGTCTTCTGTAGCCTGTTCCAATTCAGATCGTTGAAGGAATACCATGTGTCAGGTACTTGGTTGTATGCGTCTATGTGCTGATGCTCACTAGAGTGTAGGTTGCACGATGGCAGGGGTTTTTATTTGTATTACTCACTACTACACCCTCAGCCTTTGCAGCAGAGCCTGGCATGGTCATCAGCCAGTAAAGAGTTGTTCAATGAATGAATGAATGAATGAATAACAGGTTGTTTTTTTTTTTGAGCTGGAGTCTCGTCTGTCGCCCAGGCTGGAGTGCGGTGGCTGGATCTCAGCTCACTGCAAGCTCTGCCTCCCGGGTTTACACCATTCTCCTGCCTCAGCCTCCCGAGTAGCTGAGACTACAGGCGCCCGCCACCTCGCCTGGCTAGTTTTTTATATTTTTTAGGAGAGATGGGGTTTCACCGTGTTAGCCAGGATGGTCTTGATCTCCTGACCTCGTGATCCGCCCGTCTCGGCCTCCCAAAGTGCTGGGATTACAGGCTTGAGCCACCGCGCCCGGCAGAATAACAGGTTTATGAGTTTATTGACTCCACTTAACTGCTGAGGCTCCTTGCTCATAGTAAAGGCAGCTAATAAGTGAAAATAAAGGGCTAAAGTAAAAACCTGACTCTCAGGACATTTTTCTAGAGAATATTTATACAGAAAGCTATCTACTGATGCAAAACTAAATGTTTTTTATATTTAATCCTGGGTAAAACCTCTTTATTAAAGACACATTTGCCTGTAGACTCCCAGCCCTGGTTGTGTTCCCAGCTACTCTGATATAACTGGCCACTAAGGACAAATGCCAGCTAAGTGATTCTGGGTGTACCCCTAGTCAAATCCTCTTCCCTGAAGCATGACAGGTGTCAAATGGGAATACCCCGGGAGTCTGCCCAGATGCCGCAAGTTCCCATTACCTGTTGCACACCAGCATTGCCTCCGTTCAGAATGGCGATCCCCAGCTTCAGAGTCTCAACCACCATGGGGCTCATCTCACCTGCCATGGTGAAGATTCGATTGAATCACTAAGGAAACAGATGGTAAATCATGCCTACTGGGCCTTAGCAGGGCTCTTTAATAATGGCTTTATGTCACAGCATGATATCTTTGTGGAAGTTACATGGGTCCATCCAGAAACTAGGGAAATCACCTTTGCTGGCGCTTATCATCTGAAGGACCATCTCTGCGGCACCACGCTCATGCAGCCGAGCTTGCTGATAGAGGGTTTTCTGCTTCTCCATCTCTTTCTCCTGGGGGCAAAAAAATCACCGGGAAAGACTGGTTTCTACCCACCACCAGGGAGTTCACCCATAGTGAGGTGAGAGAGAATTTTCCAGTGACCTAAGGAAGGCAACACACATCCACTTGGATAAAGCAGACCTCTGAAGTTCATTTCCAGACACTACCCAGCTTTCTAAAACTGTCTACCCATCACTCTTATTTTGATGATATATTTTTCATTTTTTGTACCGATAGAAAACGCAGTTCATTCCTTTTGGATACCATAATTGTGGGAAGCAACCCGGCATTAAAATGTGTTTGTTTTCAATGTTCTGTTACATAGGGAAACCTGCTGAGGGGTCAACTTGAGTATTTCTGGCTGAATGCAAGAAATGCTCACTTATCTGGAATGCTCAGACCACAGCTAACACCTTTTTTTTTTTGGAGATGGAGTCTCATTCTGTCTCCCAGGCTGGAGTGCAGTGGTGTGATCTCAGCTCACTGCCAACTCTGCCTCCTGGGTTCAAACGATTCTCCTACCTTAGCCTCCCCAGTAGCTGGGATTAGAGTCGTGTGCCACCACACCCAGCTAATTTTGTATTTTTAGTAGAGATGGGGTTTCGCCATGTTGGCCAGGCCATTTTTTGAGACAGAGTTTTGCTCCTGTCCCTCAGGCTGGAGTACCAGGCTGGTCTTGAACTCCTGACATCAGGTGATCTACCCGCCTTGGCCTCCCAAAGTGCTAGGATTGCAGGCGTGAGCCACCGTACACTTTCTACCAGACATGGGTAATGTGAATGTCAAAGCTTTCCAGACTGTAATTATAGTCATTTACTTCTGCCGTGTTTTGTCATGTACTTTGTCTACAAAAGAGTACAAGTAACCTGATATAGTTTAATCTTGAGAATTTCAGGGTCCTGTACTGCCTCAAAATAAAAATCACTATCAACTTGCATTTATAGAATAATAGTGCAAAAATCATTCAAGTATCTCCATTCCTCTGATTTTTTAATCTTATTTTATTTATTTATTTTTCTTTTTTGAGAGACTGGATGTTACTCTGTCGCCCAGCCTGGAGTGCAGTGGTGCAATCAGAACTCACTGCTGCCTCAAATACTTGGGCTCAAGCTATCCTTCTACCTCAGCCTCCTGAGCGGCTGGGACTATAGGAGCACACTACCATACCCAGCTAATTTTTAAATTTTTGTATAGATGAGTTAGGTCTCCCTGTGTTTCCCAGGCTGGTCTTGAACGTCCAAGCTCAAGTGATCTTCCCTCCCCCGGCCTCCCAAAGTGCTGGGATTACAGGTATGAGCCACCACGCTTGACTCGATTTTCATTTTTCTGATTTTTTTTCATTTCAGATGTTTCAGTTTGTCCTTCTATGGCCCCTGTTACTATAGTAATTGAGTAAAATTTCCCACAAGAACAAAGCTAGTGGTTTGTTGACTGGCATACTACCTGCTACCTTTTCATGGGCAGACAGACAAGACAACCACAGCTAATGGGTGTGCTTTATTAAGGCAGATTTGCCAACTCACACACTCCTGGTGGGCGAGCCACTTACGCTAATGCCAGCCCCCACCTCTGAAGGCCTGGCCTGCTGGCCTTGGAGGGTGGCTCTGTTTTTAACCTTCATGAGAACTTACTTCGAATGTTTTTTCCTTGTCTTCATCTTCTTCTTCGTCCTCACCACTTTGACAACTCTGGATTTCAGGGAGCAGGGAAGGGAGAAGACAGACAACCAAATTAAAGGTGAATCTAATAAACACAACTCTGCAAGGCCAGGGGACAGGATGTAATTCACAGGCACCTCGGGACCTCAGCACTGTGTAAAACCAGGAACATTTTGGCCACTGCTGGGCAACATTTCTACTGTAAATGCCATCGTTGCAGTTACCATAGAGTTCATAAATGAGAAATGAGAACACGGAGCTCACATCATCAATGGCGACCTAGCTGATTTAACCACAGACTTGAACCCTCCTCCCTTAGTCAAGTTCTGGTGTAAATGGGAGACAGGAAGGCAGGGAGCTGCCACTTCCTAGATACAGCCCCAAGGGCATGGCAATAAGATTGGAGACACATCATCTAGGATGTGAATCCTAAAGTGCCTCTTCCCACTGGGGCCCTGTGGTACAGCTAGATTAACACATAGGTGCTCCTATACCCCATCACATTCTTTCTGCCTGACATGAAAGTTTCCCTTATTCACTCAGCATTCCAGAGGTCACCATCTTTCTAGGTGACATAGAACATCTCTGGTCATACTGCCTCTTCCAGAACACTGGGAGCTCTCTCTAGTTTCTAACCTTCACCTGTGGATGTGTTTGAACTCTCTGATGTATCCTGAACATTGAGTGAAAACACAAGGGTTGTCTGTATGCCTAAGCCTCATTTAGCTGGCTTTAGAAATGTCAGTGTGAACCTATCTATCAGCACCCGTTGTTTCTGCAAAGCTTCAAGGTTTTCTTAGGAAGACGGTGAAGTGATTTATTAATATCATCTCTATGGCCCATGAATTGTGCAATGCCTGAAACCTACGTCATGACAAAGTCCCAGGCCTGCTATGCAACATGACAATTTTCATGCATCTAAAGAAGTCTAAGGGAAGATAGAAAGAGACAATGGGCAGAAAACCTGGGTGTACCTTAGCCATCATGCTGGAATAGGAGGTGTACAAAGGGTCGTCTTCCAATTTGCTGGAAAGAATGGAGGAAATATTTAGCAGGCTACCTTTTTTTTTTTGAGACATAGTTTTGCTCTTGTCCCCCAGGCTGGAGTGCAATGGTGCGATCTCGGCTCACTGCAACCTCCACCTCCTGGATTCAAGCGATTCTCCTGCCTCAACCTTCCCAGTAGTTGGGATGACAGGCGCCCGCCACCACACCCAGCTAATTTTTTTGTATTTTTAGTAGAAACAGGGTTTCACCATATTGGCCAGGCTGGTTTCAAACTCCTGCTTCAAGTGATCCACCCGCCTTGGCCTCCCAAAGTGCTGGAATTACAGGCATGAGCCACTGTGCCCGGCCTTAGCAGGCTACTCTTTGGACCCCACAAGAAAGACTAAGAGTCATATAAATCTCAAATTATAAGTACTAGTGAATTAATCAGAAAATCCTTTCCCCCACTCTGATTCTTAGAAACCACTCTGAAAATGGGAACCAGCATTGGCTTAACATGGAATTAAGAGATTAACTGACTCATGGAAACAGTTTTAGGCTGTTTAATCTTCAGCTCCGTGTCTGACATTATGAAGAGCAGGCTGTGGCTTGATGTAGTTTCCCTAGACATATCTTTTTTTCTGGAGACGGAGTTTCGCTCTTGTTGCCCAGGCTGGAAAGCAATGGAGCAATCTTTGCTCACTGCAGCCTCTGACTCCCGGGTTCAAGCGACTGTCCTGCCTCAGCCTCCTGAGTAGCTGGGATTACAGGCGTGCACCACCATGCCTGGCTAATTTTGTAGTTTCAGTAGAGACAGTGTTTCACCATGTTGGTCAGGCTGGCCTCGAGCTCCTGACCTCAGACGGTCCACCCGCCTTGGCCTCTTAAAGTGCTGGGATTATAGGCGTGAGCCACCGCGCCTGGCTCCCTAGACATATCTTGATGGCCACATATAAGGCAGCAAGGAGGGCTGCTCAAATCTGGCTTCCCTTTTCCACCCACTGCCGTCTGAGAGAGGAAGGTTAGGAGTGGACACAAGTATCCCTGGTGCCCGGGAGAAGCTGGTGATCTGGTGGTTCTGACCTCCTCTCCGTGAGAGCGTTGCGGCTAAAATAGAGAATGATCTGATGTAGTGGGTCAGGTTGTTTTTCCGTCTCTTCCTCCTCCTCCTCTTCCACCTTTGGAGATTTCTACACAAACCAACACAGATAGGTCTTAGGCATGAATTTAATCTCGTGCCACGTGACTGCATGCGAACAAAGAGAAGGTAAAGCGCAAGGCATAGAGTGCATCAGACTAAAGCACAAAACAAAACCACTAGGTCATCTATTTATTTCAGGATAGAAGCCCTAAAGGTGCGAGGTTTGAGATATATGTGTATATATGTATATCTATTTTTTATGTTTATAGCCAATCAAAGAAACATTCCAATTTCAGGTTAAAACAAAATAAAAAGCAAAAGGCTGCCCATAAAGGGAATAGCTACAGATCCCAATCAGCTGACCTCTCATGCAAGCTCTGGGCACCTGAGTTCAGGAGGAAAACCCCACAGGGTCACCTGAGAGACTGGCTCTCTCAGGCCAACAGCTGACATATCTTTTGAAGAGCTGGGCTCGACATGGAGGTGGGGCAAGAGTTACCAAGCAGTGGAGCCATTTTGGGTCTAATACTAGTCTAGATTCAACCCAGCAAAACATTTCTCTCTCTTAACCTAACTCTTGATTCTAAAATTCTTGTTGCTCCTGAGAGCTGCCATCCTGGAGCTGCAGGCCTTGCCCTTCTCCCTTTATCAGGTCTTTTCTTTATCGCCTTTCACGGAAAGAGAAATAGCAGCTAATGTCAGAGGTAAAAGTGAATTTTCTAGCAGTGGCAGAGCCAGCAGGGTGGATCGTATTTGGTAAATTGGTGAGAACTACATGGGTTGTGTGAATGGTTCAGGGGAAGCAGAGGGCTGAAATGACGCTCATTTTCACCTTCACACTCATCAAGAAACTGAGAAAAACAACAGAGTGTCTTTCTCACCAACAGGAATATTTGAGAAGAATGAAAGACATAAAGACAAAGGGAAGGAAAACAATAGGAAAAGGCTTTAAAAAAGAAGGAAAGAAACAGAGGGTGACAGGGGAAGACAGAAAGACATTCAGAAAAGAGTGACTATCAGAAACACAGGACAAGATGAATGGAGAGAGTGAGTGATAAGAGAAAAAGGTTTGTGGGAGAAGGAGAAGAAGAACCACAGGCTGGCCAGAGAGGAGGAGGGCTTATTTTCTCTCCGAACCAGAATAAGGCTCTGTGGCACCTCTGCAGTAAGTCTTCCTCTTGTGTGTCATTTTAAGTGACTTTAGAGCATGAAGTCTGTTAGAGACAAGGCATGCCAAATTTTCTGAAAGACCAAATATAGAAATGTAAGATGCAGGAAGGGTATTTAGATGCACCTTCCCCAAAGGAGAACTACTGAGTAGGAATGTGGGGCTATGGCTGGGGTGGCCTCCTGCAACCAATGGTGCTCAAAACTTCACTTAGCATGAACCCCCCATGACATGGCTGCGCATTTCAAGAAATATTAGTTGTTAACAGCGACGATGAGGATGATGATGATAGTATTAGCACCTCCAAGGGAATATTCATCCTCTGGCTCCTATGACCATTAGCAAGGCCTCCCCTGAGCATTTACACAGTTAGTGCTTTTCAAATGTATACACACGATTCCTTGTGAATGTTTAACTGTTACAACCACACCCGTGAATTCAGAAATCAAATTCAACCACACCCATATCTGCTCCCAGGGGAGTCAGTACTTACAGCCAAATCCTGTACTAGTTTCTCTTCAAAGGAATACTCCTCTGTTTCTATCCAAAATCTCTGATAGCCATGGAGGAAGAGGTTAATAGAGCGGTGCCTGAGCGGAAGGGGTGAGAGGGAGGTCAAGAGCGATCCATGGAACTTGTTCTTTTAGTTTGGGCAGTTAATGGTTAGTAAGCAGGACAGACTTTTGTACAATTCTTATCTTCTGATTGGTCAGGGTAGCCAGTAGCATACCACAGAGCTCAATTCCAAGAAACCAGAACCCTCTACCATGACGAGTCTTGAATATTAGAGCATCTTCTGAAAATTACAGTGGTTAGCAAGACATGGCAGTTATCGGTAATCCTACTCTGTTCTCACAGGGTCTTTTTTTTTTTTTGAGACGGAGTCTTGCTCTGTCACCCAGGCTGGAGTGCAGTGGCGCGATCTCAGCTCACTGCAAGCTCCGCCTCCCGGGTTCACGCCATTCTCCTGCCTCAGCCTCCCGAGTAGCTGGGACTACAGGCGCCCGCCACCACACCGGGCTAATTTTGTATTTTAGTAGAGACAGAGTTTCACCGTGTTAGCCAAGATGGTCTCGATCTCCTGACCTCGTGATCCGCCCGTCTCAGCCTCCCAAAGTGCTGGGATTACAGGCGTGAGCCACCGCGCCCAGCCCTCATAGAGTCTTTATCACATTTCCTCTCCAGGGAGAAATCAATCACGAGGCCAAGTAACAGTCCTGAAGTATTTGCTTCCTATGGCAATTTCGGTATTCCTTTAGGCTGATCACCCTTCTAGGTAATCCAATCTAAGTCATACGGATGATCAGTGGTTTCATCTTAGAGATACCAAAATACCAAAGTGTGGCTTCTTTTCATTCTCCAAGTAACCACACTGGTAAGGTGCTCCAGCTTCTACTTAACAAGGCAAGGTTTAAGCACGTTACGTCATTGGCATATTTTCTGTGTGCCTCATGGATTCTAGTTATGTCCCTGGTATGTGGGTGCACTGAATAACTGGCACGATCCACTCCCGATAAGCCAGGATTGACTTCTGGGAGTATTACCCACTGCAAAGCAAAAGCAGCCAAGTGTTTACAAAATGTGAGGACAGTGGTGAGGAGGGAAGGAGAGGGGAGGAAGACAAGAGTCCACACCAGAGTCATTCAGCCCTGGTCATGGTTTTTGGTAGAACACAGCCCTTGCCATCTTTCTTCAAATCTGACCAATCAGAATTCTTCCTGAAAATTGTACAAATTCGTGTTTTTATGGTAACGTTAAATCATGGTCAATAAAGGAGGAGTGTACAGAGAATGAGCAGGTCTCTCCACAGGTTACATTACCATTAAAATGGGTATAAGCCTGTCATACTGAGTGTTTTCATTAACCTTTTCCAGCCAAACTTGTTGAAAGGTGCTCAGGAAGAAATTATTAATTTTGTGTCTGGAGAGAAGCATACAAGTTTTCTTTTAAAAGCTAGCATCAGAGAAAGTTTCCACATAATAAAATAAATCCCTTTAGCCCTTTAGTTTGGGAGATTCTACGTAGTTAGAGGATCACAAGGTGGAGAAGAGAAGTTGTCTCCATCATCAGCTTCTCTGTTGTTGTTATGAAATCTACTTACAGTCCTCCGTGCTAGAGAGATCACCCACAGCAGCTCCTCTAAAACAACTGGGTTAGGGACGGTCATGCTTCATGAAGGACATAGTGAATGTGACTTACTCTTACCCATACAGAGTAAAACTACCGAAAGTGTAGCCCAGATATGTATGGTACTAATATCTTCAGTGGATTTAGAAAACAATGCTTGTTTCTGAGAGATGTAATTTCTGCCTAGCTGTTCTGGTCCTAGAGACATGTGCTCTATAGAGCTGGGCTCTTTCGGAGGCCACCTCAGCACAATGTCAGGTAGAAATCTCAACCAGTTAGGGAAGGAAACACTTTCTGACGTTTTGACACTTCCAGAAAACAAACACAAATTCTACACACTTTTGATTTTTCTAACAGGCTATGAATCTCACTTTTCTGTCAGCACTTCAGCAGCCTTAATGCCCAGGACTGTTCGAGCTTGTTTTTCAGCTTTTCATTCAGGAATTCTACTTGATTTGGTGGTGCCTCATTCTCTTCCAAAGATAGTAATCTGTTTTCTTGAAAGAGATCTGTTGGAGCAGGTATGTGTCTCAGAGAGCATGATTCTTTTTTTTTTTTGAGACAGAGTCTCGTTCTGTTGCCCGGGCTGGAGTGCAATGGCGCTATCTCAGTTTACTGCAACCTACGCCTCCCAGGTTCAAGTGATCCTCCTGCTTCGGCCTCCTGAGTAGCTGGGATTACAGGCTCCCACAACCAAGCCTGACTGATTTTTTTTTTTTTTTTTTTTTGAGATGGAGTCTCACTCTGTCGCCCAGACTGGAATGCAGTGGCGCGACCTCGGCTCACTGCAAGCTCCACCTCCCGGGTTCAAGTGATTCTCCTGCCTCAGCCTCCCAAGTAGCTTGGATTACAGGCGCACGCCACCAAGCTTGGCTAAGTTTTTTTTGTATTTTTAGTAGAGACAGGGTTTCACCATGTTGGCCAGGCTGGTCTCAATCTCCTGACCTCAAGTGATCCGCCCGCCTCAGCCTCCCAAAGCGCGAGGATTACAGGAGTGAGCCACTGCACCCGGCCGAGACCATCATTCTTAACTATCTTCAAAGACCCTAACTAAGAAAGCCCAGGCGGTCAGTTGGCTCAGGATGAGGTTATAGGCTACTCTGGACAAATGATGGCCAAGATCCACAATTTGATGAAAACAAAATGTCAAGCATAGGAATAGCCCTTTATCTGATATTCCAAAGAAACACATTGATTCACATAAGCTTCAGAGTATACACTTGTCTAAACCAGCTTATTTTCCCTGAGCAAGTGAGAATATTCCTCCTGATTTGATAAGTCAATGAAACGGAGGCTGATATTCAATTACTAGCTTTTTTTATTGACTGAAGACCCGACCACACCCACTCTGCAATGAGTCTGAGGACAGGAATGTTATCATATCACCAAAGACACTGAATCAGTCTGGGTGGTCAACTCTGGGCCAGTCTGTCATTGACACTATTCCCTATATTGACAAGGATATGTCCCAAACTTTTCAGAAAAAGCTTCAAATATATTTTACTTCAAAGTATAAGCTAAAACACCCAAAGGCATTGTGCCTCTGGCAAGCCTCTTGAGATATCTCCAGCCTTTCTATATTTTGACAGCTAGTACACTGTACTAAGTGATTTTCAAGTTACATTTCTGTACCTGCTGAGGAAACAGTGATTTTAGTGTCAAGTGCCTGAGCAGAGAAATACTACTGGACCTGTTGATGGCATTTGGGGTAAAACATTTCTGAAAAGTTTCTTTTTTTTCCAGAAGCTTTTACATGCTAACCAAGAATCCCACCTCAGCAAAAGTAGTGTACTTCCATATGCTTACTTGGCTGACTTTGGGGTACAGATGGTGGACCTGACAGGAATGGGCTCTAGAGAGTCTCATCCGGTTTCAGTTTTTATGCTTGATTGTCTTAGCCAGGCCCTTATACTATGCAGACTGCAATAGCTCCATAGGCCAAGGATTCCAATTTCTATTCCTTGGATTAAGAGTGAGAGAGCACGGCTGTGGGAGGATACCTCCATTCCCATCGCTGGCTTACATGCCAGGAAAAAAAAAAGACAAAATACTTGCCTGGGCAGGTTGTAGAGAGGAGCCATCCTGAAGCAGGCCACCACTGCCCGTTTCCGTTGCTTTGATAGCAATTTGTGCCAGACGGCCTTCTTGGACCTCAAAGGCTGTTCCACCTGAGAAGAGATCACATGGGTTGGTGCACATTAGGGCTGATCTTCTGGTGGCAGGAGCTAGTCACCTGTAGCCCAGATTTCTTCATTCTGGAAGAATTTTGGCTTCTCAACTGCAGTTAGCAAAATGCACCCAGGAGCAGATATTTCAGTTGCGAAAGTCTTAGGTGTTCCTCTTTCTCCCAATTTTAGTCATTTATTGCCTAATAGCAGCTTAACTAACGGTAGGGGACTTAAATAGGGCATTTGAGCTAACGGCAAGAATGCACAGAACACTGGCAGGGGAAATAATGGAGAGGTCTGCTATCACAGGGCATCGAGATGGCACGTGGGGGTGATCCGGGATCATCCTTGGTCCTTGTTTTCTCAGCCCTATGTGTGGAGAGGAGCTTTGTACTGTCCAGGGTGTTTCTGCTTCCCCATTCCTCAGGGCAGATGCTCCTTACCTGTTCCAGGTGGAAGACAGCTGCTGAAATTCTCTGCACACGCTCCACTGTCTTTTCTGGATTGAAAGGTTCCTCACTCTTCAGAACATCCTTGTAGAGGTTCAGTTGCCATTTTACAGCTGGGTCATCAGACTGAAAATTGAAGCATACTCCTAAGATGAGGAACTTCCTGTACCTCTTATATTGAAGAAGCCTTTTGGTCCTACCATGGTTCCGCAGGAGTCAAGACTCCTTCTATTATGGCTTCACTTTCATTCTCTCAGTTATCTTCTGGAACACTATAGACACTGTATAGGAACTTCTCATTCTAACTTCTATGTGTCTTAATGCTTCTGTCATATTTTCTATCTTGTCATCTCTCTGTGTTGCATTTTGGATGACTTCCTCAAAGCACTCTTCTAATTTATGAATTCTTATTTCAGCTATGTGTAGCCTATTTTTAACCCATTTATTAGGTTTTTAATTTCAACGACTATTTTTTACTTTTATAATGACTATAAAGTCTTTTTTCAAACCCATCTCCCCTTCTCCTTTTTAAAAATATAGCATCCAATGATTGTTTTATGGGTTCGATTACTTCCTTTATATCTCTTTAAATGTTTTAATTATATTTACATTTACGTCTCTTTCAATAGCTCCTTATGGTTGAATTCTTCTGTTTCATATGCTGACTTTCTAATAGATTTCCTGATGTGCTCTTTGTAATTTAAAAAGAATATGAGCTTGTCTTCAGGAGGAATTTTACCTATTGGCATCTCAGCTTATATTTTAGGAGGTGGAGGCTCTCCAAGTGGTTTAACGGGTTTCTCTGTGGAATATTTGTGGGTTTTACTGGTTCAAGGCTAACTTTATGGAAGTTTCTTGCTCTGTATTTATGCATAGTGTGGGTAATTAGGGTAATTAGGTCCCACACTCCTCTTCCTTTGCAATTATTAAAAAACCAAGCCCCTAAGATTTTTTTTTCTGGCCCTTGAGAATTCTTTTTATGGCCTTTTTTTTTTCCTAGTATATTTTATCCACCATTCCTATTTGTTTGGGGTAGAAAGGAAAGACTTTCTGTGTTGGCTTAGTTCTCTATCTCAGGGCATAATGTATTTGAGGAAAGAGTAATTCAGATTCATAGGCTTTAAAACATCTCAAATAGCCTTTAAAATGAAAATTATATTTTTTTTATTGTACGAACTAGACACAAAATTATTTTGTTTCAAAATCTCTTTAGAGCAAGAGGTGCTAAAACTTCCCCCAGGTGTCCACTGCACTGTTTAACAAGACTTACAGTCAGTAAATTCTGAGACCTAATCTCCACCCTGCTGCTGTGGCCTGACATTCACATAATGGGAAATTGGAATAGATGCTTCATTGGATGCCTCTTTGCATCCTCTTTGTAATAGCTAAGCACAAACATTAAGGGCAAAACAACCCCCAAATTAAGGGCAGTTTATGTACCAGTAAATTTTAAAACAATAATTATAAAAAGAGACAGCTAGTCCTACCGATTAAACACAAATACCCCAAAACTGTTTTTGGAACATATAAGAAGTATGAGTAAAGGAAGTGAAAAGCCGGAAGCCTCCAGCCGGAAGGAAAGCCCATGTAAGTTCTCACTGCTGTCCTGAGTCATCACCTTTTCCTGCAAGTGCAAGTTGTTCCGCAGATGTTCTCTGACCTCTTCATCTGTGTCCCTCTGTGGAAAGAGATGTCACATTTTATTCCTGGAGATCACCATGGAACTGTCAAGTAGCATATGGGGATGTGTGGAGAGTCAATGCAGTTTTGCTGGGATCTTTATTAGAAGAATGAAAGAAAAGATATTACAGAGATTTGTCCCACTGGGCACACACTGACTTCCAAACCAGTTTTTTTTTTTTTTGAGACGGAGTCTCGCTCTGTCACCCAGGCTGGAGTGCAGTGGCCGGATCTCAGCTCACTGCAAGCTCCGCCTCCCGGGTTTACGCCATTCTCCTGCCTCAGCCTCCCAAGTAGCTGGGACTACAGACGCCCACCACCTCGCCCGGCTAGTTTTTTGTATTTTTTAGTAGAGACGGGGTTTCACCATGTTAGCCAGGATGGTCTCGATCTCCAAACCAGTTTTAAAGATGAGGGCACGTTGCCTCCATACACATTAGTTTCCGCTCATCTGCTCCCCGACCCCTAGAGGAGGAGGACTAAGCCTTCAGGGGCTGAACGCCTATCACTACACCACGTGGATAACACATTCAGCCCAGGCAGACAGGCAGCTTACATGGCCGTATCGTGATTTTGCGAGGGAGATCAGCTCCTGGTCGCCTGGAGTACACATATTCAAACCAATAGGCAGCATTTTCTTGAGTGCAGCCACGATGAGGGAGGTCTGGATGGAATACAAGTCTCCCCGCCGCTTTGTCTTCTTCCGCTCCTGGTCTTGTCCTCCAGACTAGGAGATGAGGTTGAAATAAACAGAGAGGGGCTCAGTGATTCTCCCAAAGGAACGGCCTCCTGTCAGAGGCAGCCTGCCTCCTTGTGGCCCTGTCAGTATAGGCTGGGCCTTACTACACTTCAAAGGACAGTGAAAAGAGTGTGTTGAACGAAGACGAATTAGGTAGCCATAAAAGACCAGCCATAACCCTGAGCCGCCTTCTGCGCATGCACACAGAACCACATAACTAAACACACATCACAGATGCCTATGGTCTTTGCTCACTCACTTCTGGACTGAACAAGTAAACTGGTGTTCTACAAAAAGAATGATTTGGTAACTGACAAAAATGGCCCCAGAAAAGTTCTGAGAATTCTGATGCTGGGGAATCACTAAAAATGTGAAAGAGCATCCAGCACAGAATAATTGCTCTGTGTTTCCAAAGCTGAAGCTGGTGTTTTGGAGCACCTCACATAGCCTCTCCACCACGAGCCAATGCAAATTCTTACAAGAAAAGGAAAATCTAAAGTAAGGCTGCTTTGGAATCCAGCTGAAGGAAAGTTAGGAGAAACACTGCAGACAGGAAAGAAAGGAACTCCTCAATCCATGGAAGCTCGTATCCATTTTTGGCTTATGCCTTCTCATCCTTTTCAGAGAGAGTTCACTCAGTGAAGTTGTGGGTTTAAGAGAGGAATCCAGGCCAGGTGCGGTAACTCACACCTGTAATTCTAGCACTCTGGGAGGCCGAGGTGGGTGGATCACCTGAGGTCAGGAGTTTGAGACCAGCCTGGGTAACATGGCAAAATGCCATCTCTACTAAACATACAAAAGTTAGTGGGTGTGGTGGTGCACGCCTGTAATCCCAGCTACTCGGGAGGCTGAGGCAGGAGAATGGCTTGAACCCAGGAGGCGGAGGTTGCAGTGAGCTGCGATCACGCCATTGCACTCCAGCCTGGGCAACAGAGCAAGACTCAGTCTCAACAACAACAACAACAAAATAAAACATTGAAAAAAAAAGAGAGGAATCCAATGCACTGGGCTATGCCACAATAGCAGCCCCAGGCAACCCACTCAGAACCCTCAGCATCTCCAGCACAGGGAAATCACATGGTGGGTCCAGGTGGATTCAAGGAGACAAGGCTCTGTAGTGACTCAGTTTTCATGATTCCAGGTTCCAGAGAAGCAGAGCCACTCATGTGGTACGTGCTTGCAGGACTGGGCCTCAGTGGGCACCTGCGGGAAGTGGGGAGGGCTGGGTAGCCAGAAGCAAGTCAGGGACTCCGGGAAAGAAGGAAGTGGTGCTCACCAAAGTTTTGTGCCATGAGATACCATGAAGTGTTTGCAGCAATGAGGGGGCAGCACTGTGGTTTATCATGGCATACAGATACAGGGCTCTGGGAGCATGCCAGATGCCTCCCCTGGAACTGGCATGCAAGACCTGGTCCTCCTAGGCTTGGGCAGAATTCATTTTATGGGAAAAGGCTTTTGGAAGAGAAGAATAGGGTCAGAATTAACACTGTGTTGGGACTAATCTCTTTAAATTGCTTTCCAAATGGCAAAAGAATTTCAAAATTATTAATGGACACTCTCAAGAAGAGTGTCAATTCTTTCAGCACTTGTGGTGGCTGTACTTTCAGGTGATTGCATCACAGTATCACAAAAACCACAGCAAAATCCCTGGCCAGCAGAACCCCAGTCTGGCCAAACATTGCCAGAAAATTCTATTGGTTGCAGGGGTACCTTGTGTCCAGTGCTCCAAAACACCAGTCAACCCCTGGACAGCAGTGGGAGGGGCAGTAAGAAATATAAACAGAGGGATAGAAATGGGGTTAAGAGGAGGAGGCTCCTGGTGTTCCAGAAAACAGCAGGAAGGGAAAGCTGCCTCACACACAGACTGTGCGTGTGCCGACTGTCATTGGCTGAGTGCTTGCTGAGCTCCTCACCATTCTGCAACCAGGTTTCAAATGCTAAAGGTTGCGACTCAGGGCAAAACTCATTTATAGTCTAAATTACCCTTGAAAATGTTTCAAATTATCCATAAAACATAGAACCTTGTTACATGTAGATAAACTATGTGATATTACGTATGTATACATGTAAAATATAAATGGTAATACACAGTATGCAATCGAATAAATATGTTCAAAAGTGTGACTATGTGAATTTGATTACACAATCTAAATTATTTCCTGCTCACTCTCTATTTGATTGGGCTGATCTCATGTTCTTCTAACCATAAATGCTGCATATGCAATATGACTCCAATGTGCCTGCTACTTATATAAAACATCTATGATCCTCCCCAAACCCCTGAAATATTAACCAGTTTTGTAAATGAGACTGGGATTGCTCAGGGGAGTTAAGCAAGTTTTCCAAGATCACACAGCAAGTAAGCCTCTGAGCTATGCAGATGCAAGTCTATCTTGCCTGGGCTCCATCTTCCTTTCCTAAGAGCTGCATGTACCCTGGTTCCTGTGCATCTCCACTTCTTCACTGCCTAGTGTAGAGCGGAGGGTTTGGGAGAATGGCAGCTGACACACATTAATTAAGAGGAAGAGAAAATGTTCAGTTATAACCTGAAACTGTAACTGGGAAATTCTCTCAGGGTAGTCTTTGGAAGACTCTCTTTCAATCATGGGAGCCTTATACAGGAGGCAGGACATCTACAATGTGAAAGGGCTGAGACCACTAATAAAAAATAGGACTCTGGCCCTGGGTAGCACCATGAGGAGTAGTGGGTTCTCAAGCCCTGTCAGTCATCCCTATCTCTGTTAGTGTGTTGGCTGCCGAGAGGGCAGCTGGAGAAGGGAGCAGAGATAGCAAGGAGACCTCGGTTAGGGTGAGGCTTGGCTGGCTTCCCCGGCTTCCCCATTCCAAGGGTGGGTAGGCCTACTTTCACTCTTTGACAGGCAGTTGTCTTTCCTGGAGCAGGCCTGGGGGACCTCCAGGCGGGAAAATCCATTCTGTACCACCCCCATGGTGATCACAGTGCAGAGGGGGCCAGAGCCTGGCATCTCTAATACTAGGACAGAAAAGACACGTCATGCATTTGACCTGTACCTTTACTTGCATGGCCTGTGTGGAAAGACAAAAGAAAAGAAACAAGGAGAAGAGTCAGTCAGTAAAAGCAGGGCTCTAAGGCATAAGGCACTATATGTTAGTTATAGCTTCTTAGCCCCCATTTCTCAGCCAACACAACAGAAACTCAATGCTTCTAGAAGCCAGTTGAGCATGGCATGAAGAGTGAGTGGGAGGTTAGGATGGAGGTTAATTTGGTCAAAGGACTTACATCCAGACCAAGCAATCTACTTCTCAGGTAAGGTCAACCCAGAGGCAGCCTTCCAGACTGTGTGGCACTCAGACCCGACCCAGGCTGGTCTTTAGATCTAGAGTGTTCTTGTAGGTGGCCAAATCTGAAGTCCCTGCCCTTCTACCTCCCTCCTTTCAGTTGGGTGGGCTATAGACAATCGGTCACGTAACCAAAGAGCCCAATTTTCTTTCTTCCTTCTACCCACCACATTAGCAACTCCAGCACATCTGTGGCTACAGAGAGGGGAGAACTGAGCTAAGGGGCAATGCTTGTGTTTATGTTAAAAGAAGGTAGCGTAGGCCAGACACACTGGCTCATGCCTGTAATCCCAGCACTTTGGGAGGCCGAGGTGGGAAGATCACTCGAAGCTAGGAATTTGAGACCAGCCTGGGCAACGTAGCCACTGTCTTTACTAAAAAAAAAAAAAAAAAAAAAAATTCAGCTGGGTGTGGTGGTGTGTGCTATAGTCCCAGCTACTAGGGATGCTGAGGCAGGAGGACCACTTGAGCTCAAGAGTTCGAGGTTACAGTGAGCTACGATCACACCACTGCACCCCAGACTGGGCAACAGAGGGACACTGTGTCTTAAAAAAAAAAAAAAAAAGGAAAAGGAAGATTTATTAACAGAAAGTACTCTAGGAATATCCAAAGTAATTCATGATCACCAAAAAACCTAAAAGATGGAGCGTTTCCCTTCTTGTGCTACAACCTTTAAACATACCTTTGGTTGGGGCTACAGATTCTAATTTTATTTGTTCTGTCACATATTGCTAAGATTGGTTAACTCATTGCAATTTTCTAATGAAATGCTTTTAAAAAATTGGTGGTGGAAACATTTTATTTTCTTTCACTTTCTTCCTTTTTTTTTTTTCTTCTTAAGAGACAGGGTTTCACTATGTTGCCCAGGCTCTTACTGAACTCTTGGCCTCAAGTGATCCTCCGTCCTTAGCTTCCTCAAGTACTGGGATTACAGGTATGAGCCACCACACCGGCCCATGTTTCATTTTCTTAATAGGAATTTACAGATTCCTATACCTTCAAAATCGTTTCATCTCCCCACACTTACATCATAAACTATCACCAGTAGTTAGCTTATAATCAGACAGTTGATTTTGTGTGTAGAACTTAAAAGACAGACACAGGCTTTTGTGGGGTAAGTGACTCTGGGGACACATCACAAGGGGATGGCACAGGGAGAGCTGGTGTCAGGCAGAATTCTGAACAAAGGCAAGCCTGGGCCATGGGAAGCTCTTGTCCCACTGAGAAGGTAACTGAAGCAATGACAAGTCAACCCAACATTAGACAGAGGAAAAGAAGACCTTCTGTCAGTCAGTCTGAGAATGAGAAGCAAGAGATAGAGTAAGAGGAGGGCAGAAGGGAAGGAAATGGTGGAAAGAGGCAGAGATGGAGAGAAGGGAGGGGAAGGGGGGAGAAAAGGGGAAGGGTGAAACGGTGGGGGGGAGGGGAGAGGAAGAGGATGAGTGTGCGTTCCCGTGTGCACGTTTATGAGAGAGAGAGACAGAGTATGCACACATGCCTGTGAGTACACAGCAGAAGTGCAAGAACAAAGAGAATAAAAACAAAAGGGAAGGCCGGGCGTAGTGGCTCACGCCTGTAATCCCAGAACTTTGGGAGGCCAAGGTGGGCAGATCATGAGGTCAGGAGATTGAGACCATCCTGGGCTAATACGGTGAAACCCCATCTCTACTAAAAATACAAAAAATTAGCCGGGCGTGGTGGCGGGCGCCTGTAGTCCCAGCTACTCCAGAGGCTGAGGCAGGAGAATGGCGTGAACCCGGGAGGGGGAGCTTGCAGTGAGCCAAGATCGCGCCACTGCACTCCACCCTGGGCGAGAGTGAGACT
>NW_016818762.1:620020-652042 GCF_001698545.2 Rhinopithecus bieti
ATCTCTACTAAAATACAAAAAATTAGCCGGGCGTGGTGGCGGGCGCCTGTAGTCCCAGCTACTCCAGAGGCTGAGGCAGGAGAATGGCGTGAACCCGGGAGGGGGAGCTTGCAGTGAGCCAAGATCGCGCCACTGCACTCCACCCTGGGCGAGAGTGAGACTCCATCTCAAAAAAAAAAAAAGACAGAAAAGTGGTAGGGGAGGGAATGAAAGAGGGAGAATGAGCAAGAAAATTCGTGTGAATGCCCTTGAAAAACTCAAAGATAGCTTCTAAAGTATTTCCTGTCCTTTTTCGATCCACTGAAATCACACTTCACGCAGTGGAGTGGCTCTGAACTATACAGCACTCTAATATTTCCTGCATCATGACACTTTTTTAAAATTTTATTGCTTATAACCTTGGTCAAGGAACTGGCATTTCTTGGGCTGAACACATTCTAACTTACCATTCCCTTCCGAGGAAGCTGCTGTCATTTTTCCAGAAACAAAAAAAGTTTCGAAACCAAACAAAAAACACCTGCTCAGCTTAGTTACATTTAGCGTAACATACATTCGCAAACCGGTGTTATATACACAAAATATACAATGAGCTCTCACAAGCAAAATCTGCTTTGACTGCCCCAGAAAAACAACGTTATCTTCGAACTAACCTTCGACTCATCAAGTAGTAACAGCGTGGCTCACTGTATATTTTCTCCACTGCCTTTCCATTCTCAATGGCATATGTGGTGTGTGTGGCATAGGGCATTCACATACATATAGCTCCACAAAGCCTGCCATATGCACTGAGGCTAACTTCATTTTTACAACACCAGAATTCAGTTAAGAGTGGAGATAAACGCAAATACAGGTCACTGTTCAGATCAGGTAGTAGAGAGAACACCTAACTGCGGGGAGGCAGACGCAATAGGGAGTCAACTGATGAGAAAGAATACTCCTCCCCTAACCCCTCAGTATGTAGTTCCACATCCAAAAAATACCAGAAATGGCTATGAGTTACTGCTTATTGGAGGCATGGTATCTCTTTGTCTGAAATAAAGCACTACATTTCTCAAATATTATTCTATCCTAGAGATACTGTTGAAACTCACTTTAAATCAGAACATCTTAGTAGAGCTGGGAGAAGTCAGGTAGTGAGCTCAACCCCATTCTGCAGATTGGAAAATTGGGACCCAGAGGAGTTAAGCGAATGATGCAAGGTGTAGCTCCAGCCAACAGCTGGGCCGGGGGAAGACTTAGCTTCCTTTCATGTTCCGGTGTATTTACCACTACACTGTGTCTCAACTCAGGCAACAGGAACAACATGAACACTTGTTACCCTGAGGACCATGGCAAATATTATTCAACATCTAGGGAGTGTCCTCTCTTCCATTCATTACATTGTAATTTTGACCCTATCCCATTGTGGCTCAGAAATAATTGGCATATGACAACAACAGAAATGAAACAAAAGACTATACCTCTACAGACTAACCGGACCAGCAAGGACGAGGCCCACCTTCTGAAAATGACCATCCTTTGTCAAGAAACAAACACCTCCTTTTCCTCATTCGGTGATGTGAATGAACACAATGTCAGGTTAGTTTGTTAGTAGGTGGGTTTTGAAATGCCATTTTCTGTTACCTCATCTTTTTCCAAATGTAAACCCAAGGACCTTGAGCATTCATTCATTACCAGAGGTTTGAGATGTCTTTGCCATTTCTGCTCATCCAGGATCCAAGTCCTGGTATCAGAGTCATTTCCATTGCTTTGTGATTGTTCCCTGACAATCCCAATGGATGCTAGCTAGTTCAGTCCTGAGCCATTGAATCTACCCCAATTTGAAGATCGGGCCAGGAGCTGTGGCTCATGCCTGTAATCCCAGCACTCTGGGAGGACGAGGTAGGTGGATCACTTGAGGTCAGGAGTTCGAGACCAGCCTGGCCAAGATGGCGAAACTTCACATCTCTACTAAAAATACAAAAATTAGCTGGGTGTGGTGACATGTGCCTGTAGCTCCAGTTATTTGGGAGGCTGAGGCAGGAGAATTGCTTGAATCTGGGAGGCGGAGGTCACCGAGAGCTGAGATCACGCCACTGCACTCCAGCTGGGCAACAGAGTGAGACTCCATCTCAAAAAATTAAAAAAAAAAAAAAAGATAGTATGGTATCTGTCTGGGATTTATTGACTTTCTGTAGGTAGGTGACTCAAAGAAGAGGCTGTGATACCTGTAAGAAGACCTGCAGAGGCAACTTAAGATAAGCTAGCTGTCCCAGAAAGGTGGATGTGAAAAACCCAACCTCATCTACATCATATGACAGTAGATGTGTTTACCAAAAGACAAATGCAAAATGAATTTTGGAAAATCAAATAAAACTAAAGTAGAAAGGATCCCTCTGCAGCAAAGATTCCTCATGAAGATGATTGCTCTACTTTGTATGTATGTAATTTTGCTTGTCAAACTTTATCAAGCAATGCATACTAGAAGTGTATAGAGCATATTATAAACTCTAACAGTCAACTTCTGCATGTTGGAAGAAATGTGCCAACATAAATAAAAGCAACAGAAAGCTCAGACTGATTGCAACTAACCAGAGTTAGCTATGCTTGCTGGAGCTCCAGGTGCTAAAGTTTTCGTTTTTGGTGTCATACCAGCCCCTTGTCTGCAGCTTATATATGAGACCTCCATCCCAAATGGTTATTTGGAAAGATGCCCAAGGGCTTTGTTACAAACCCATGATTCTCATCTTTCCAGAGCTGACTTTTACTTCTGAGGGTCCCCATGCACACTCCACTTTGATGTTCCTCAAAGGCAGCACTGTACCAGCAACGAGAGAGATGCACATCTAAGGTATTACATGTCACTCATACTTGACATATACAATCAACCCTCATTGAGGCACATTTCTTGGGGATATGGAGTCAAGGGTAAGAAAGATCACATTTAAGTAGGCTTTGATTTTGAATGTACACTTGGAGTATGTCTGAGAAGTCTCTTAAATCAAAATAAAGAAGCCTCAGTGTGCAGAGCTGATGTAAGAGGAGCTGGGAGGCTAACTTGTGCCGCTTGTATTCCTGCTATGCTCCTCTCTCTAGGTTACTCTATCTTCAGAGAGATGTCTGATATGCCCTTTCTCAAACATTTCCTTAAGGAAATGGACAAATGTTTGGCTTTCTGAGTGCAACTGTCATGAAAAAGAAACAGAAGGCATTAAGAGATCAACACAGCTGAAATACAACAGGTATTGAATATTACAGAGAGGAGGAAAACAAGCATGACGTAAGAGTACGTGCTGTCAAAATCTACAAAGCAAGGTAATTTTTTCCTAGCTATCAAAAGGTGGCTCTAGGCATGTGTATTTCTGTATCCCCACTACACAGGAAGTAGTTCTATTTTAAAACCACTAACAGCAGCTTTTGTTTTGGAGACCTCTCAAATGCCTTAGGCAAGTCTTGAAACTTAAGCTTTTTGACATACAAGCAGTTATTTATTCATAAAATGTGATGACCACGCTTATTTGAGAGCAGTTTCTTCTGGTTCGTTCTCAAAGAAACAGCAGCAGAGACTGTTGGTTATGTAGTTTGACCTAAACGCAGTACAGTGTTAATCCCCAGAAAATATGAAATATATCCAAGTCATGGCTGAGGTTAAGGTTGAAGAGTTTTTGGAATTGATTTCTAAGGACTTACTTTTGACATCTTGCTTTTGCTGTCTCCAGTTAAAAATGCCAAATTATTAATTTCATTCTGAATCACAAAATTTTGCTCTTCCCTCTTGAAGTTCTAAGTGGGAAAGAATTGAAAGAGCAAACATTACAAGAAAGTTCTGTAAACCAAAAATAAGATTCTAAGCTCCCCATGTAATTGAATAGACCCCTCCTCTCAGCCAAGGTGATTCCAAAGACACCTGAAAAACTAATTCATCCATGATGGGAAGAGGGGGTCAGGCATGTCTCATTATACCCTCTCCCTTTTAGAGTTTAGGCATATGACCAGCATTAACATTAAAATAGAGATCTTAAGACTGACAGAATACTCTTGGTAGCAATAAGACACCAAATTCCAACCTGACTCTAGTATAGCATCACAAGACAGAGAGCAGGCCCTGAAGGAAATAAAAATATTTTACCCCAAAATATATTTATTTGACATATTTTGAAAGGGCTCTGCAAAGCTGTCTCTCCTGTGGGGAAAAATCACATTCTATAGAGAATCCCCTTCCCTTTCCAGGTCTTTTCCTGATCTTCAAGAGATTAAATGAGAGCCTAGCACCTTTGAAATGTCTGAATATGAAACATTTGTCAGCTGTTGTCTCTATGGGTGGCCACGTAGGAGACTTCATCTACATAATAAGAATGTTGGTCTCCACAATCCTTTGTCTTAACTCAGATACTTAACTCAGATTGACAACTGTCAATCAGAAAATCTTTGAATCCACCTATGACCCGGACGCCCACTACCTACCCCTATTAAAATGTCTTGCCTTTCCAGGCTAAACCAAGGTATACTTTACATTTATTGATTTACACCTCTGTCAGTAACTTCTGTCCCGCTGAAGTGTATAAAGTCAAGCTGTAACCCAACCACCTTGGGCGCATGTTCTCAGGACCTCCTGAGGCAGGGTCATGGGTCATGGTCCTCACATATGGCTCAGAATACATCTCTTCAAATATTTTACAGCGTTTGACTTTTTATCATCAACAGTTGTCCAAGGTCTGCAGCTTTCACAGCCATTCTAAACCCAGGGCCCAAATGTGTTCTTACGTGAGATTTACACCACAGGATGAAGACTTCTGCCACCATGCGGAAGAGCTGGTCAGAATCAGCATCAGGGCTTTTCAGCCAGTTAGATCTGGGTCCAAAAGTAAATGAATAGGCATTTGAAAATCAGTAGGGATTAAAGTATTCACACCCTAAAAATTATACCAACACTGGCGACAAGCATTTATCCAGATCAAACTGCATTCTCATATGAAAACAATAATCAGGGAGACTAAATAGCAATATATTCCTTAAACATTTAGATATAGGCACATAATTACGGTAGATTTCTTGAAGGATCTACGATAATTATTTCCATTTGCCAAAGGATTCAAGAATTACCTTAGCAAACTGATGTCAGATATCAACATTTCAAAATGGTCAAAAGTAGGTTATGTTTTTTCTTTAAACTGATTAGTAGATTAAGGTTAAGCTCTAAGTTTTGGGAGATGCTTCCCTTAATATATAAGGCTAGCAAAGGTAGGCAAGTCTTGGTCGCTATGACATCTAACCTTGTCCTTGACATCTGTCATCGTCAAACCTCTGAAATTCTGAGCACTCTCAACAGTTCATGTCCCACCCCTTTTTCCTTCAAAGCCAGTTTTATCAATGAAATTTTGTAAGATAATATGTTTTTCACTGTGATTTGAAGTGTATAAGCAGAGATCAATTATCCTCATCTATGCCCTCTAAAATGGTTTGAAGATTCCCTATAAATAAGCATTATTCATAAAAAAAAATAGTTAAGAAATTTTGCAGTAGCACCAAGAAGGCTGAACTGCAGTTTCAGGAATTCAGTTGTTTCTACAAGCTGTCTTGCAGTGAAGTGGCTTACATATTCAAATTAAATTATACTTCCAAAGGCTGGGTAAGTTGCCATTTTCAAATGTCTACAGAGACCTGAAACTAACTGAAACAAACAACAAACAAAAAAAAACCCCACTGTTTCTCTGCTCAGCACTTCTGATATCAAACATGTGGGGGTTTTCTCACATAAAACCATTCTTCAACTCTTCAGACACTGAATGACCTACACTTCAAATATGACACTAACTACCTGGAGTTTGTGCAGACCCCACAGGTTAAGGGCTCAGACCCACAAGCCTGCCCCTCACTTCAGATGCCGGTCTCAAGTCCCAGGTTGTGACCTGTACTTCTGACCAATTGGCTACAACCAACCCGTTCACTGGGTTCAATAATTTGCTAGAGCAGCTCACAGAACTCAGGAAAATACTGGATTTACCATCACCAGTTTATTATAAAGGACACAACCAAGGAATAGCCGAATGAAAGAAATGCATAGGGCAAGGTATGGGGGAAGAGGCAGGGAGCTTTCATGCTTTCTCCAGACACACCACCTTCCCAGTACCTTCATGGGTTCAGCAACATGGACATCTCCAAACCCCATAGCTTAGGATTTTGTTCTGTGGTGGCTCCATTATCTAGGCATGATTGCTGAAACCACTGGCCACTGGTTATTAAACTCAATATGCAGCCCCTCTCCTCTCCCTAGAGGTTAGGGGAGGGTAAATGGTGGTAGGGCTCAAAGTCCCAACCCTGTAACTGCAGAGTTGGTACATCTGGCAGCCAGTCTCCATTCTCCAAGAGTCACCTCATTAGAATAAACTCAGGTATGGTCGAAAGGGGCTTATTATGAATAACAAGATGCTCCTTTCACCCCTTTCCTTCAGGAAATTCCATGAGTTTTAGAAGCTCTGTGCCAGGAAGCAGGGATGAAGAGCAAATACATATTTATTATATCACAATATCAGACTGACACAAGTTAAACTATTGTCTTTCTTAAGGTAAAAAAATTTGCGTCTCAAAATGGTCTGAAAAACCTGATGCCTCTTGCCCCATGTAGGGTAACAGCTACCAAAAGCCAGTTCCTTAAGCCCTAGGACATCAGACTGAATTGTGGGTAGCCTGTACCTCCTACCCATTCGTGAGGAGCACCAGGCTAAGAAATATAAAGACTCATGAGGCCAAGATCACTTTGGGATCCCTCTATCTCCTGAATTCCTTACTGCCCTTGGTTCCAGCCTCAGGGACATTCTTATGTAATCTCTCTTGTTTTCAGATTCAAGCAGCCTCTCCTTTATATAGCTGGCATTACTGGTTGTCTGCCCAATACTCATTCTCTTCTTCTTCCATAGTAACAAACCCCATTTTGTTCAGGGTGGCACTGTGCCCTGCTAAAGATCACATTACCCAGCTTCCCTTGAGCTACAGCTATGTAACTAAGTTCTGATCAATACGATGAATGCAGAACTTGTTGGACGGGCCTCTTGGAAATAAATCTCTAAGAAGGGATCAGATAGCTGAAGGTGCCTTTTTGCCTTTCTCCTGTTGATTTCCTACTTCTTGTCTGGAATGAAAATATGGTGGATGGAACTCTTAATTGGCTTATTATATCATAAAGTAACTTCAAAGATGGAAGGCAATGTTGAGGATATAAAGACAAAGGAATGAGGCTGGGCACGGTGGCTCACACCTGTAATCCCAGCACTTTGAGAGGCCAAGGCGGGTGGATTACTTGAGGTCAGGAGTTCGAGACTAGCCTGGCCAATGTGGTGAAACCCTGTCTCTACTAAAAAAAAAAAAAAAATACAAAAATTAGCTGGGCAAGGTGGTGGGCACCTGTAATCCCAGCTACTCAGGAGGCTGAGGCAGGAGAGTCGCTTGAGCCCGGGAGGCAGAGGTTGCAGTGAGCACCCAGATTGTGCCATTGCACTCTAGCCTGGGCCACAGAGCAAGACTCAGTCTTGAAAGAAAGAGAAAGAAAGAAAGAAAGAGAAAGAAAGAAAAAGAAAGAAAGAAAGAAAGAAAGAAAGAAAGAAAGAAAGAAAGAGAGAGAGAGAGAGAGAAAGAGAAAGAGAGAGAGAAAGAGAGAAAGAAAGAAAGAAAGAAAGAGAAAGAAAGAAAGACAAAGGAATGAGGCTTTCTAACGAGGAACAATACTGGCCCTAGCTGAGCTATCTTTGGACTTCTTTCCTGTGTGAGATTAAATTTCTCATTTGTTTAAGCCACTATAGCCAATTCTCCATTATAAGCAGCCAAATGCAATTCAAACTTGAGGCTTGAAGTTGGCAATGCTTTCTGATTTCTTTCCTATTGATTTTTCAGGGTCAAATGTCAAATTTTATCAGAACTACCAGCTGTTCATTCCTTAGTGTTTTGGTTTAAATGAGCTTCATAGGTTTTCGAGATGCCTTCAGTGGGAAAAGGTGAGGGTCATATCCTATCTAGCCAAGGAAAAGCACAGCCACAGGGACTGTGAGGAGCAAGAGCGTCAGGAACAAAATCTTGAGTAACTATGGTTTCCTGGTGGGAGAAGGAAAAGGATTTCCATCTTGTTGCCTTCGTGTGAGAATGCAGTTTCAGCTGAACATATTTCTCTTTGGCCACCCCTCTTCTAAGAGGCAGATATTTGCTCTTTATCTCTACTGAGGTTCTTTCTTCAAGTTCAGAGTGATAAGTGCAATGAAAAACATCTCATTAAAGGTTTTCCCCTAGGCACGCAAGTCAAGGAAGGTGTTTGTGGGAGAACGGAAGATCCTGACCCAGCTTTTCATATTCACTCATACCCTCTCTGCCCCCAATTAATGCAACAAGGTGCTTCTCCTGCTTGATCCCAGTCTCCTATGGGATTCACCATCTCTGTCAATATTTAGTCGCTTGATTTTCTTGTAGATACCTAGCTGATCTGTGGGTCTCTTTTAACATCTGCACTGCTTGCCAAAAGGCAATTGGAAAACTCAAGGCTAGGCAGAGAAGAAGGCTGGGTTTAGAGGTAACTGTCAGAGATTCTGCCATATCACTCGAATAAGGTACATTGTCCTCATTTAGTAATTTCTCATCCCTCAGCTCCATCCAACCCTTCTGAATCTCCAATGTCTATTATTCTACACTCTATGCCCATGTGGACACATTATTCAGCTCCCACTAAGTGAGAACATGTGGTATTTGGCTTTCTGTTTCTGAGTTGTCTCATTTAAGATAATGGCCTCCAAAATCCATCCACATTACTACAAAAGACACGCTTTCATTCTTTTTAATCACTAAACAGTATTCTACTGTGTGTGTGTATGTGTATCCCACTTTTTTTTTAAATGCAGGCATCCATTGATGGATGCTTGGGTTGATATCATCTCTCTGCTGTCGTGAATAGTGCTGCAGTAAACATATGAGTGCAAGTATCTACTCGATATAATGATTTCTTTTCCTTTGGGTAGATACCTAGCAGTGAGACTGCTGGATTGAATAGTAGTTCTATTTTTAGTTCTTTGAGAAATTTCCAAACTATTTTCCAGAGAGGTTTTTGTATTGGGTGATGGTTACACTAAAAGTCCAGACTTTGCCACTAAGCAATGTATCTATGTAACAAAACTGTACTTGTACCCCTTAACTTTATAACAATAACCAAAAGAGCAGCAGCAACCCAAGTGGATAAAATAACTGAGCACAGTCGCAGAAAAAAACAAGAAGCATAGGAACAGAATCCTGGATGGTGGCAGGAGTATGGAGACTTAGACTTTCATTTTCAAAAAGACAAATGGGGCCGGGCGCAGGCATGAGCCTGTAATTACAGGCATGAGCCTGTAATCCCAGTACTTTGGGAGGCCGAGGCGGGTGGATCACCTGAGGTCAGGACTTCAAGACCAGCCTGACCAACATGGCGAAATCCCGTGTCTACTAAAAATACAAAATTAGCCAGGTGTAGTGACGCATGCCTGCAATCCCAGCTACTAGGGAGGCTGAGGCAGGAGAATCACTTGAACCCGGGAGGTGGAGGTTGCAGTGAGCTGAGATCGCGCCGCTGCACTCCAGCCTGGGCGACAGAGCGAGACTTTGTCCCAAAAAAACAAACCAACAAACAAACAGAAACAAAACAAAACAAAAACAACGGACAAATGATCAGGTTTGGAAAGAAACTAAAGCCACGCTCCCGTGTTCACAGTCAGCATGTCTACTTTGGAGGTAAGAGCTTTTTTCAGCTTTGTTCGAAAGCCTCCCCCAGAAGACCAAGCCTGAGGTAGCTGCTGCATGGGATTTACTCTAACTGCATGGGATTTACTCTAACTGCATGGGATTTACTCTAACTCCCTTCAACAGTTTGAGAGAGAGGTTTTCACCAAAAATCTCACTAT
This sequence comes from Rhinopithecus bieti, assembly GCF_001698545.2. NCBI lineage: Eukaryota > Metazoa > Chordata > Mammalia > Primates > Cercopithecidae > Rhinopithecus > Rhinopithecus bieti. The sequence continues at coordinate 629,911 of NW_016818762.1, forward strand.
TTAAAGTTCAGTGCTAAGTTCCAAATATTTCTGACTCCCAGGAAGGGGCCTAGGAAGCTGATTGCCTTTTAGAAAGAGAGACTTGTTTAGGCCAGGTGCGGTGGCTCACTCCTATAATCCCAGCACTTTGGGAGGCAGAGGCAGGCGGATCACCTGAGGTCAGGAGTTTAAGACCAGCCTGACCAACATGGTGAAACCCTGTCTCTACTAAAAATACAAAAAAATTTAGCCAGGTGTGGTGGCGTGTACCTGGAGTCCCAGCTACTCAGGAGGCTGAAGCAGGAGAATCGCTTGAACCTGGGAGACAGAGGTTACAGTGAGCCAAGATCATGCCACTGCACTCCAGCCTGGGCAACAGAGTGAGACTCTGTCTAAAAAAAAAAAAAAAAAAGAGAGAGAGAGACTTGTTTAATACATCTTGACTTTTATCTCCTCGCAAAAGGAAGCGAAGCACTTATGTGCCCCGCACTGAGTACACCACAACTGGTTCTTGCTTATTCTGGGTCAGCTTCAGGTTGGACACTGATCAACAGAAGCCGTTCTTCAGAAGAGTATTCCAGACACCAAAGAAACTTCACACACTGCTGTGGCAGGGCAGAAAAGAGCACAGAGGTTTAATATGACAAGAAAAAGCAGGGAAGAGGAAAGCCCAAGATGGCTCTGTTACATATTTAAAGAGCTGCCACAAGGGGGGTTAGAGTAATTTTGTGTGGTTCTGGAGAGTAAAATCAGAGCTGATAGGTAGGAGTTATCCTCTGAGCTCACATGGTTTGAACCGTCTGAAACCAGAATGGGATTGCATGCATGGCAATGCTGTCCCTCTTGTCTTTTGCCCTCCACTTTTCCCAACAACCAGAGGCAGAAAGTCACGATAGGAAAAAGGAAGGGGTATTTTTCCATCCACCGGGAGGTAAGATGAGGTGACCTCTAACAACCCTGCCAAGGCCACGATTCCGTAATTCAAAGCCAGCTAATTTTTTGGATGAAGAGAGGACCTGAAGAAAGTAAAGGCACTCATGTTGGAAGGCTGTATTTCTCAGCACGGCTCATATGACCGTGATGCTCTGGGAAGAACAGATTGAAAAGTGGGGATGAATGAATTAATGATGATCTCAAAGACTCTCTGACATTGCCATTTTTAGCAACTGTCAAACACTGCATAAGTATAACATACTCTGTCTTGAGTCTTGATCGTCAATAGTGACAAATGCAATTAAAGAGCTATTCCAGGGGCAACTTTACTCTACTTTTATTTTTCACTTCAAACTCTGGCAATTTCCTTCTCTACACTGCTAACATTATTATGATGGGGAAATGACTAAAATAACCCTCAAAAAAGCAGGGTTTTTTCTGTGTGTGAAAATGACTACAATTTCCCAGATAGGTAAGGAAAGATAAGATTTTATATGTGTGTGTGTATATATATATATATATATATATATATATATAGAGAGAGAGAGAGAGAGAGAGAGAGAGAGAGAGAGAGAGAGAGAGAGAGAAAGAGAGACAGCAAGTGTATGTGTGTGTGTAAGGTGTTGTTGTAAAGTGTTTCTTTTGGAATGTTAAATATAAGTAATCTTAATTAGGTTATTTTAAATAGTAAGTACAATTTGCCTCATAAAATAAATTAAAATAAATGCTAAAATGAGTATATCCAGGCCCATTTCTTGCCCGTGGCAGAATGGGTTACCACTCAAAAGTTACCAATGTTCCCCCAAATATTTCTGCATCCCTTCAATATCTATAATGGGTACCTTAAAATTAAACATTTGCAAATTTGTATTTTAGGGTTTTAAATTTTAGAAGGGTATGGTATAATAAAAATATGTTTTAGTCTTTGCCTCTGTTTCCTGGCACAGAGCTACTAGAACTCGTGGAATTTCCTGAGTAATAGGAGTTTCTTTTGTTATATATAACAAGCACCTTTGACCATACCTGGGTTTATGCTAATGAAGTGACCCTTGAGTGGGGAAGGGCTAGGTAGCTTCAGCATGGCGCTGGTTGCTAGAAAGACCAAGCACATGGTTAGAGGGTTGGAACTTTCAGCCTCACTCCCTACCTCTGGGGAGAGAGGAGGTGCTGAAGATTGAGTTCAATCTCAATCACCAATGGCCAATGATTTATCAATGAAACTTACATACAAGCTTGTATGATGAGATGCAGGGAGCCTACAGGTTGGTAAACACATCGATGGGCTGGGAGGGTGGTGTGTGCCGGGGTGGACACAGAGGTCCTGCACTCCCCTACGCCCATACATTTCCCTATGCGTCTCTTTCATTTGAATGTTCCTGAGTTGATTCTTTTCTAACAAGCCTGTAATTGTTAATGTGCTTTCCTGAGTTCTATAAGCTATTCCAGTGAATTATCAGACTTGAGTGAATTATCAAACCAGGTCATGAGAACCATGGGATTTGCAGTTCACTGGGCAGAAGTGTGAGTAGCCTGGGCAACTCATTTGTGGCTGGTGTCTGAAGTGGAATAGTCTTGCAGAACTGAGCCCTTAACCTGTGGGATCTGCACTAACTCTGCATAGTTACTGTCAGAATTAAATTGGATTGTTGGGTACCCAATTGGTGCTGGAGAACTGGAGAATGGACTTGGACAACTGACACGTATTTGATTGCAGGGAAAAAAGCAACAAAACCCACAAATAGGGTAAGGATCATACCATAAGATACAATGAAAATGTCTGTGTTCATTCTATCAATAGCTTTATGATTTTGCAGACTTATATTCCCACAAGCCTTCACATTTCTCATATAATTGTTGTTTAATTATTTATTTTGACTCAGCTAAATTCTGTGCACCAAATGAACACTGGGGAAAGAGTGACTTACATTAAAAATTTATCTTATGACATGAATTAATTTTCCTAATTATGACATTAGAGATTTTCAACCTTTGAAGTTCTGTAGAATAGGAGTGATGACGGTGAGCTGGGATACGCAGCCTGTCCAGCACAGCATATGGCCACCACCCCAGGGGACTGACTGATGGGAGAGAAGGGAAGGTGCACAGAGTCAGTGTGAAGGGCTGAAGGCAAGGGACAGGGGGAGAATGAGGATTCTGGGTGACCCTCCTGAAGGACGCAGGTTGGGGGAAGAGGCCTTGAGAATAGGGAGCAGCAGGTTTGGATAAGTTCATTATATTGTGCTGTTTTCCACCTCTCCTCTCTAAATGGTGCTCAAATGTCAGAACAGAGACACGCAGCATGAAGTATCTCCGTAAGTCTCCAGTTTTGAATTTCATCTCATACCAAGGTGTCCACTAATTTGAGCCATTCCCCTTCCTTTACCCATGCTTTCAGCACATATCTCACTAATATTCATCTCAACATGTCACCGGTCTTCATTCTCAGTGACTTCAATATATGTGTTTATGATTTTCCAGTTCCATGGCCTTTTCGTCTGTTGATTTCTTCTCTAAGGGTCTTGCCCCCCACCTGCCTCAGCATGCAATCCCATGGTCATTACTAATAATTGTAACCTCCCCTAACCCCATAATCTGAAATCCATGCATTTCACTTCTCTGACCTCCACCTTCCTCCTATCTAGTACCCACTCTCCAAAAATCCTTTGATCCTTTGTCTGTTCATGCACATTAGGCTTTCTACGTTTTGTCCTCCTCCTCATCCGGCTTAAATTCCATGATAAATCTTTATAATTACCCCCTTACATATACCCTTAACTCCCTAACCTGTTTTTGTTATACTCACTTTGCAAAACCTCACCTCTCATTAAATGCAATTTACTTCCTATTCTTGGTTGATATCTGACAGCTGAATTTGGCTGGAGAAAAAGACAACCTGCCAATGGGTCTTACTGTAAATTCATGAGCAGAGATCTCTTAATGCTGCCTGGTAATCACCCTGCATTTCCCTGGTCCATGTACTCTTCCACTCTCCCTGGGAACCACCTCATACCTTCTCTTTACTCTTCAAACCTCTAGCACCTTTCCCCATCTTCATCCCCAACTGATGATCTTGCTTCCTACTTCACGGAGAAAATAAAAGCAATCAGAAAAGGACCCCAAAAGACCTCTCTCTCTCTGAATGTAGGGGTGTGTGTGTGTGTGTGTGTGTGCGCACGCATCAGCACCCACAGTCTCTGCCCTCCTGTCTGTTGCTGTGGATGAACTTCCTAAGGCTGACCTTTTGCCTGCTCACGGGCATTGTCTTAGAAATTGTCTCTCTCTTCCATGATCGTAGGCCCCGTCTCTACTGGATCCTTCCCATTGGTGAAGAATCAACCTGACAAGTTTCCTATGTTAACATCTCCTCTCTTGACCACCCTCCTTCTGCCTCTAGCTAGTGTCTCATTTCTCTGTTCTCCTTTAGAGTAAAACTTGAACAAGTTGCCTGCATTGCTGGATCCAAGTCCTTTTCTCTCATTCTTTTTACCCATCCCAAAGAGGCTTTTTATCTTCAATACTTTTCACAGACACTGCTCTTGTCAAAGTCACCAATAACTAATGAGCTACTTAATATAATGCCCAGTCTCAGTTCTCAGTTCTCATCTTATTTACCAGGAGCATTCGAAACAGTTGGTCATTCTTTCCTTCTGGAAGCTCTTTGTGAAGTTGGCACCCAGGATACAACATTCTGTTGGCTTTCCTACTGTCTTGTTGGTTTCTCCCTCTCAGTCTCATTTGCTGTTCCTCTTCTTCTGCCTGACCTCTTAGTACTGAGGAACTTTTCTGTCTCTTCCTCAATCCTTTACTTATCTCATCTAGTCTCACAGTCCTTACATGTATCGATTACTCCAAAATGCATATGTCTACACCAGACCTCTCCCCTGAACTCTGGATCTTATATGCAATTACCCATTCAACATTTTCACTTTTCTACTGAATAGGCAACTAAATTCAACATGTCTGAAAGTGANAGAAAGAGAGACAGCAAGTGTATGTGTGTGTGTAAGGTGTTGTTGTAAAGTGTTTCTTTTGGAATGTTAAATATAAGTAATCTTAATTAGGTTATTTTAAATAGTAAGTACAATTTGCCTCATAAAATAAATTAAAATAAATGCTAAAATGAGTATATCCAGGCCCATTTCTTGCCCGTGGCAGAATGGGTTACCACTCAAAAGTTACCAATGTTCCCCAAATATTTCTGCATCCCTTCAATATCTATAATGGGTACCTTAAAATTAAACATTTGCAAATTTGTATTTTAGGGTTTTAAATTTTAGAAGGGTATGGTATAATAAAATATGTTTTAGTCTTTGCCTCTGTTTCCTGGCACAGAGCTACTAGAACTCGTGGAATTTCCTGAGTAATAGGAGTTTCTTTTGTTATATATAACAAGCACCTTTGACCATACCTGGGTTTATGCTAATGAAGTGACCCTTGAGTGGGGAAGGGCTAGGTAGCTTCAGCATGGCGCTGGTTGCTAGAAAGACCAAGCACATGGTTAGAGGGTTGGAACTTTCAGCCTCACTCCCTACCTCTGGGGAGAGAGGAGGTGCTGAAGATTGAGTTCAATCTCAATCACCAATGGCCAATGATTTATCAATGAAACTTACATACAAGCTTGTATGATGAGATGCAGGGAGCCTACAGGTTGGTAAACACATCGATGGGCTGGGAGGGTGGTGTGTGCCGGGGTGGACACAGAGGTCCTGCACTCCCCTACGCCCATACATTTCCCTATGCGTCTCTTTCATTTGAATGTTCCTGAGTTGATTCTTTTCTAACAAGCCTGTAATTGTTAATGTGCTTTCCTGAGTTCTATAAGCTATTCCAGTGAATTATCAGACTTGAGTGAATTATCAAACCAGGTCATGAGAACCATGGGATTTGCAGTTCACTGGGCAGAAGTGTGAGTAGCCTGGGCAACTCATTTGTGGCTGGTGTCTGAAGTGGAATAGTCTTGCAGAACTGAGCCCTTAACCTGTGGGATCTGCACTAACTCTGCATAGTTACTGTCAGAATTAAATTGGATTGTTGGGTACCCAATTGGTGCTGGAGAACTGGAGAATGGACTTGGACAACTGACACGTATTTGATTGCAGGGAAAAAAGCAACAAAACCCACAAATAGGGTAAGGATCATACCATAAGATACAATGAAAATGTCTGTGTTCATTCTATCAATAGCTTTATGATTTTGCAGACTTATATTCCCACAAGCCTTCACATTTCTCATATAATTGTTGTTTAATTATTTATTTTGACTCAGCTAAATTCTGTGCACCAAATGAACACTGGGGAAAGAGTGACTTACATTAAAATTTATCTTATGACATGAATTAATTTTCCTAATTATGACATTAGAGATTTTCAACCTTTGAAGTTCTGTAGAATAGGAGTGATGACGGTGAGCTGGGATACGCAGCCTGTCCAGCACAGCATATGGCCACCACCCCAGGGGACTGACTGATGGGAGAGAAGGGAAGGTGCACAGAGTCAGTGTGAAGGGCTGAAGGCAAGGGACAGGGGAGAATGAGGATTCTGGGTGACCCTCCTGAAGGACGCAGGTTGGGGAAGAGGCCTTGAGAATAGGGAGCAGCAGGTTTGGATAAGTTCATTATATTGTGCTGTTTTCCACCTCTCCTCTCTAAATGGTGCTCAAATGTCAGAACAGAGACACGCAGCATGAAGTATCTCCGTAAGTCTCCAGTTTTGAATTTCATCTCATACCAAGGTGTCCACTAATTTGAGCCATTCCCCTTCCTTTACCCATGCTTTCAGCACATATCTCACTAATATTCATCTCAACATGTCACCGGTCTTCATTCTCAGTGACTTCAATATATGTGTTTATGATTTTCCAGTTCCATGGCCTTTTCGTCTGTTGATTTCTTCTCTAAGGGTCTTGCCCCCCACCTGCCTCAGCATGCAATCCCATGGTCATTACTAATAATTGTAACCTCCCCTAACCCCATAATCTGAAATCCATGCATTTCACTTCTCTGACCTCCACCTTCCTCCTATCTAGTACCCACTCTCCAAAATCCTTTGATCCTTTGTCTGTTCATGCACATTAGGCTTTCTACGTTTTGTCCTCCTCCTCATCCGGCTTAAATTCCATGATAAATCTTTATAATTACCCCTTACATATACCCTTAACTCCCTAACCTGTTTTGTTATACTCACTTTGCAAAACCTCACCTCTCATTAAATGCAATTTACTTCCTATTCTTGGTTGATATCTGACAGCTGAATTTGGCTGGAGAAAAGACAACCTGCCAATGGGTCTTACTGTAAATTCATGAGCAGAGATCTCTTAATGCTGCCTGGTAATCACCCTGCATTTCCCTGGTCCATGTACTCTTCCACTCTCCCTGGGAACCACCTCATACCTTCTCTTTACTCTTCAAACCTCTAGCACCTTTCCCCATCTTCATCCCCAACTGATGATCTTGCTTCCTACTTCACGGAGAAAATAAAAGCAATCAGAAAAGGACCCCAAAAGACCTCTCTCTCTCTGAATGTAGGGGTGTGTGTGTGTGTGTGTGTGTGCGCACGCATCAGCACCCACAGTCTCTGCCCTCCTGTCTGTTGCTGTGGATGAACTTCCTAAGGCTGACCTTTTGCCTGCTCACGGGCATTGTCTTAGAAATTGTCTCTCTCTTCCATGATCGTAGGCCCCGTCTCTACTGGATCCTTCCCATTGGTGAAGAATCAACCTGACAAGTTTCCTATGTTAACATCTCCTCTCTTGACCACCCTCCTTCTGCCTCTAGCTAGTGTCTCATTTCTCTGTTCTCCTTTAGAGTAAAACTTGAACAAGTTGCCTGCATTGCTGGATCCAAGTCCTTTTCTCTCATTCTTTTACCCATCCCAAAGAGGCTTTTATCTTCAATACTTTTCACAGACACTGCTCTTGTCAAAGTCACCAATAACTAATGAGCTACTTAATATAATGCCCAGTCTCAGTTCTCAGTTCTCATCTTATTTACCAGGAGCATTCGAAACAGTTGGTCATTCTTTCCTTCTGGAAGCTCTTTGTGAAGTTGGCACCCAGGATACAACATTCTGTTGGCTTTCCTACTGTCTTGTTGGTTTCTCCCTCTCAGTCTCATTTGCTGTTCCTCTTCTTCTGCCTGACCTCTTAGTACTGAGGAACTTTTCTGTCTCTTCCTCAATCCTTTACTTATCTCATCTAGTCTCACAGTCCTTACATGTATCGATTACTCCAAAATGCATATGTCTACACCAGACCTCTCCCCTGAACTCTGGATCTTATATGCAATTACCCATTCAACATTTTCACTTTTCTACTGAATAGGCAACTAAATTCAACATGTCTGAAAGTGATCTCCTGATCCTCCCCTCAACAACCTCACTCCAACCTTGGCCAAATCTGATGTATCCACAGTCTTCCTCAATTGCTGAAAAGGCCGTTCTTCCATGTACTCAGGCAAAACTCCTGGAATCATTTTTGACTCTTCTCTTTTCTCTCATTCCCAATTTGGAAATTCCATGGGTTCTACTTTCAAAACTGACCCAGAATCTGATAACGTCTGGCAACCTTCACTGCTACCATCCTGGCCTCAGTCACCATCAACTTAAAAAAAAAAAGAAAAAAAAGAGGGTCAGGCGTGGTGGCTCACGCCTATAATCCCAACACTTTGGGGAAGCCGAGGTGGGCAGATTGCCTGAGCTCAGGAGTTCGAAACCACCCTGGGCAACATGGTAAAATCCCATCTCTACTAAAATACCAAAAAATTAGCCAGGCATGGTGGCGCACACCTGTAATCCCAGCTACTCAGGAGACTGAAGCGGGAGAATTGCACGAGCCCAGGAGGTGGAGGTTACAGTGAGCCAAGATTATGCCACTGCATGCCAGCCTGGGTGACAGAGCAAGACTCCATCTCAAAAAAAGAAAGAACAATAGTTATATTACTATATGATAACTATATATATCTCATATTATAATATAGAATATTATATTTTATATGGATTATAGTATATAAAAAAACTGGCAAAATGCATATAACATAAAATTTGCAATCAGTGATGTTCAGTACATTCACAATGCTGTGAAACTACAATCATTATCCAGTTCCAGGACGTTTTCATCACCCCAAAAGGAAACCCCAGTCCTTAAGAAAAAGCATAAAGCGGTCCCTCTCCATCACTCTCTCCCGCCCCTGACACTGCTAATCCACTTTCAGTTTCTGTGGATCACATTCCACTCTTGCCTGGATCATGGAGAGCCTCCCGCTGGTTTCTTCCTTCCCTACCACCTCCACCCCTTGCTACAGTGCTCAAAGAGTGAATCAGATCACATTCCAGACTCCCTCAACATCTCCAGGGGCTTGTTATTTCACTCAGAGTAAAAGTCAGAGTCCTCACAGTGGCCTCCCAGGCCTGGGCGCTCAGCCCCATGTTGCCCGTCTGACATCCCGTACTGCTCTTCCCCACCCTCCCTCTGCTTCAGCTACACTGGCCTCCTTTTGGTCCTTTGAACATCCCAAACACACTCTTTTCTCGGGGCCCGCACCAGACGTTTCCTCTTCCTGCAACATCCTTGCCCCAGATCTTTCTGGTTCCAAACTTTACTGACTTCAGGTCTTTGCTCAAATGCAGATTTCTCAGTAACATCCCATCTAAAAACACAACTCCACCCCACCCTGACCCTCCTAATTCCCCTTGCCCCGCTCTATATAATTTACTTATATGGGTTGTTTATTGTTTATGCACCTCTCCTAGCTCCAGAAAGAAATCTCCCTAGGCCAGAGAGCTTGTCTCTTCTATTCACTCCTATCACTTAAAGCCTAGAAGAGCGCTTAACACACAGTCAGGCAGTACTGGTTGAAGGAATACATGAGTGAACAGCAGAGGGGCAGAAGTGGGTCACTGCTACCTTTATTTGACCAACTTCCTCTGACCTGTGGTAGCCCATAAAGATGGAGGGGATGGCCATGTCACAGACCATACAAAATCGTTGCTCCAGGAAAGCACTGCCCAGAGCTCCTACAGCAGGAACCATTGGTGTTGGGAAGGAGAATGGTGGGGGCGGCTATCACCTCCTTTATCTCACTGTCAACAACCCAACACCATCTTTCCATTTTATTCCGTTGCCTAAACTAGCCCCACAGAGGGGCAGACAGGCTCCTAGTGGTCTCCTCCGTACCTGTTGTTGTCCACGTAGCGGATCAGCATGGGGTAGAAGGCATAGAGATCTCGGCAGAGGACCGCGAATTCATCCAGGATGAGGAGCTCCGCCTCCTGGGTGTCCCCTTTGCCATCGGCTTTCAACTGCTCCTCCTCCTGCACGGTCTTGACAGCCTTTTTCTTCAGCTTCTCCAGAGTTGGGATGAAGTGGCTTCTCAGCAGGTCGGCCCTGGCTTTGCTGATGATGGGCTGTGCATACACTGGGTTTACAAAGAGCCTCCCCGTCATTTCACATATTATGGCAATTGATGAAAATGAAAGACATGATTGAAAGGTGGGGCCGTGGAATCCCATCAGCTCAGGATGGCACCTGCCCCTCGTTCCCTTCTTCAATCTTCCCCTTGATACTTCCCTCTCATAGAGCCACCTCGGGGGATGGGGGACCGAGGCCACTATGGGACAAGGTCCATATTCCTGCTCTGCTCTTCCAGGCCATGGGGAGCCCCTGCCTCCCCCGAACCTCTCATGCACACATGGCCTATGCCACACCCCTTAGCTCTTCACGACAGACTATTTTGTATTATTTCATAGTCCATTCTTTTTGCTTTTGGCTCACTAGCAGATTGTAAACTTCCTGAAGGAAGCCTTTTATTAACAACAAGTACTGTGCTAAGAGCGCGCACTCAATATATGCTTTCTGGTTATTTTACAGAACAATCTGTTGTTAAAAGCACATTAATCCTACTACCATCTTCAGCCCTCAAGACTTGAAACCTGCCAACCTATTGCCTGGAGACTCCTCTGGGCTCCGAGGGAGGGATATAAGTCTGGTATCAATTATAAACAAATAAAAAGAGGCTGGGGTGATCATTAGAAGTTGAAAAGCAGAAACAAGCAATTAGAAAAGAGCAATGTGCCATTCCATTGGTCTTTTTTTTTTTTTTTTTTTTTTTAAAGATCAGAGTAATTGTAAGAAAAAAATGAGTGACTGAGAGTTGTGAACCATTGACAATGTACATTCACATGTGTATTTCAAAGCGTCTTTAGCTTAAGACATTTCAGTTGGAAACAGCTTGCATTCCAGCCATTTTCTTCAAAATATCACTTTATATTTTACTTTTATAAAAAAGATACTTTTAGAAAGAGAAGGTCAATGGCACCCTCTGATGAGACACATTAACCAAGAAGTTGTGACTTCTTAGCCTTCTTCAATGAGCAACTCTGCTCTGGATATGTAATCAGAATGGCTACACCTTAGGTGGGTGATTTGAGGTTACTACTTAAAATTGACTTTGTTTAGTCACCAAGAAATAAGTAGCCTGTCTGAATGAAATCTAGATTCACCCTGTGGAATAACAGGCCAAACTTCAGTTTCCATCAGTGCCCCTCATGCTGTGACACTTTCCCTCCGTGCACCTCTAGGAAGGTAAGGGAGGAGATTTTTTTGAAACCCTTCCTTCCCTTAATTCAGACTTACCAAGTGAAATTCATTGAAAAATTACCTTATGGTTAACAATATTTTAGGGCTACTGGGTAACAGAGGAACACCAACTCTATTCAAATGTCCACAGAGGCTTATATTATCTAGCTGCCATTGGCACCCAAGATATTTATAATTTTGATCTCAGTTCATCTGTGAGACAGGAAGAAGCAGTAACTTTTCTTCCTTGGTCTTGCAGAAGGACAGCGATTCCTTGGTCCAGGAAAGTAAATACCAGTGTTGGATTAATAGCTCCCTTTAGCCTAGCCATTGTATTCATGATCCAGGAGATTATATGGGTAAAGATGTTACTGGTGGACTCCACTACCTAAATCACAGGTCCATCAAAAGCAGTGATTTTGCCTTAGCTTCTATCTTCTTGGACTGTAGTTTGACACAGAGGACACAAAATATTTGTGGTTTCCTGACTGTGGAAAGTAGTTATTGATTTTGCAAGTCTGTCCTTTTTGTGAAGTTGCTTTAGGAAGAGAAAATTGGCTAATAACATTCATTGAGAGCTGACTGTATGCAAGTAACTTTAGAGGGACACAAAAGAAAAAACCCAAAGTGCCCCTACTGTGAGGCTGCATGAGGGTGTCTTAGAAAGCATAAAGTGAAACACAAATGCAGAGTGACAGTAAGGAACTTACAGTGTAGGTCAGATGGGAGTGAGTTTTATACAAGTGGAAAACACACAGGATTACTTACCAGGAAAATTCTGGACAATTATTACTGTAAGAGCAAATGGGATTCTTGAGTACCAAAATCAAATAAAGCAATGTTCATTGGATTTGAGTGGAGTTGATTAAGAAGGGCTTCCTGGAGATTTGAGGGGCCTGGATGAGTAGGGGAGTAGGGCAGGAGCATTTGCTCGAGGAAGCTCTTCAGGGGAATATGTCAATTCTTTTTACTGTTAAGCAGCTGGGGTGGGGACGGGGAGGTTTAAATATAGGATAGAGCTTGTACAAAACCATCTTGGAATTAATAATAGAGATGAAAAGAGAATCCAGTTATCTTGTCCCCTGGGCTGGGGACCGGTGAGAAAAGGCATTGGTACCTGCAATGCGCTTCATCCAGGAGGCCTCATCGATGCCCAGGTTATTGTTGATGATTTTCAGAATGTTGCCCAGGATGAGACTGAGGTGTTCAGAGGTGACCTTGGTGCAGCACTGCCCTGTGCTGGGGGGCAGGTTCTCAGGCCCCCTCTCCCACCAGTAGGACAGGTAGTTGCAGAGCATGGGTAAGATCACCTCGATGACATGCGGCATCTCTGTGTACCGTGCCCCTGACTCGGCCAGGTCGTTGATTTCCTTCATCAGGCCTTCCAGCTGGGGGATGTCAGGACACATGTCTTCCACCATGTCTGGCATCCCCAGAACTGATCGAGAGGAAGAATAAAGGGACAGAAATTCAAAAGCACAGTGGGTGCAAGCTTCTTTCTCTCTGCCCCTCCTTTCCTTTGGTCTTTAGAAATAAATTTCCAGAGCTTCACAGCAGTGAGCTTGGATGTGGAGTGGCTTTTGTCCTCCAGCTGTCTGTGAACAGACTGCAGCTTCCAGAGGCTGCATTATCTTCCTAGATGTCATGTTGAGGTGAGGTTAAAACAAACCTGCGGTTAAAGGAGTACAGCAGACACAAGGATGAGGGATAGTTAGTTCCTAAGACTACCCTGTAATGAAGCCAGTCTCTTGGCTTCTCCCTCTTGGCCAGACTGCCTGGGCCTTAGTGTGTCCCCTGCAGGAAAATGAGGAATCAGAGGAGAAAAGCAACTGATGAGTGTTTAATTTCAAGTTGTGGTGCCATTGCCTGGATCATATCTGTACAGCTTAAAAAAGGAAAAATAAAAGTCCACTCATCTAACAGTCCTTCAGCTGGACCAGAAACAACAACTTTCCATCCAGCTGGAATTCTCGGGGGGGAAAGCATCGCACGTGGACTGATTTCTGGCTTCACAATAGAAATGATGGATGACCTGAGGTGGCTTGATCGACTCCCTGTCAATTGCTTAATCCTTTTTGTTTCCAAGGACTGATTTGTAAGGAATCGTGGGAGCGCTATCTTTTCCTCACCCTGAATGATTGAGGGTGCTGCTCTAGACAAGGACATATGGGCTGAAGGATCAACAGACAGAGTTCAATATTCAATCAGGCAGGGCTGCCAGATGCAAGAACTGTAAACAGAAAAATCCAGGGCTTATCTGTCCTGCTTTCCATAAGGTAAAGGACACTCTTTCCTGCAAGACAGGAGGAAGACTGGAAGCATCCTGAAGTTCCTGACAGGTGAGAAGATAACAAGGGCTCTGAGTGGAGGGACATGGACAATTCTGAGTAAGAGCCACAAGCCCAAAGCTTTGCATACACACCCACTGATCTAACTGCTTGCTACAGAATGTGTCTACTTCATCCTCAGGCCAAACTTCTCACACTGGGGTAAAAACATCAGGCACTGAAGGAGCTAGGCAGTCTGGGAAGTCACAGGAAAGATGTGGTGTGTTTTCCCAGTACATCAGTTCCCTGGAAGATTTGAGGAAATTATTTTTGATATTTGGAATCAAATGCAAAGTTCTCATACATTTCCAAATATAAAGCAGAAGACTGCAAATACAAATGTATGTTTCGTGAATTGGGTTACGCCTGCAGGCCCTTTGCCATTGGGATTACTGTTGGATTGAGGTCTTTCTTCTCTAGATTTTCAGGTTTTATATCCATTGGAATTGAAGGATTAATAAATAGGAGAGGCCATACCAAATTCCTTGGCCTTTACGAATACTGGTCAATTGAAAGGGACGGTCTCAGTTTCTCTCATGGTTATACTGCATGGAGCAGAGATACAGACTAATCCTGGCTGTCTTGGAGAGAATGAATCTGCAGCTGAGACAAGTGGTTCTACCTGGACAGGATGTGCAGTTGTAAAGCAATGGATCCCAGCAGCCTTTATGCTATGGGATAGCCCCGGTGAAGCACTATTACTCTTTCCCTAGTGATGACTTTTGTTGCTATCACTAGTGCCTTTTGGTAGATAGAAGGCTAAAAATCTCTCCTCCTTGGATGTCAGGAGTGGACCAACATCTTTTAAAACCCAGACAATGGAAAGGGATTAATAGTATGAAAGCCAAAGAACCCTGAACTCTTGTGATTTGCCGTAGAAGGAAATTATGGGTCAGATATGGTCATTTGCAGAGAATGAGTCTGTCCTGCATCTCGCAGCAAGAAAACAATGGTCATGGGTAACAAGAACATGGGAGTCTAGAGAGACCCTTACAAACAACATAATTTTACACACACACTCTCAGAGTACAGAGGTAAACACAGGGAAGTCAAACGTTCTACCTTGAGGTTCTACACACAGAAAAATGCCATTGCCATAGATGCAACTGAAATTTACAACTATTTGCCACGGGATTGTAAATGATAAGGCTCAGGTGTGTTTGTTTAAACGTCACATATACAATACATCATCATGAACACTTTTTGCCTGCTGCCTAACGAAAACAGCGTTGCTTAAGGTTGCTGCGTTGGAGCCATTATAATGACCTTTAAAAGTTATTTATACGCAATTGGTCCTTGAGTGGAACAAACATTTGTGATTCAGGTGTTTTGTACTTCAAATGCCACAGCATAAACCCACAGAATGAATTCTGAGTGAGTTGCTAGAAAAACAGCCTCAGCTGTGTCCTCTTAGAATCAGACACAAGATTGTGAGGGGGGAATCTTTAGAATCATTGTCCTTTTATCTTCTAGATCAATGATTCTCAAAGTGCGGTCCTCCTACTGCAGCATCAGCATCATCTGGAGACCGGCTAAAAACGCAAATTCCTGGGCCTCACTCCAAACTGACTTACCATATTAGAAACCCTAGGGGTGGGGGCTCGACAGTCTTGAACAAGCCTCTTGGGTGATTCTGATGCATGTTAGAATTCAAGAACCACTGGATTAGACTGTAAAGTCCTGTGTGCCTCACCTTAGCACCTCTTCTTTTTGCAATACAGATGGCTTCCATTAGAATTGGAATAATCAACCAAAGAGAAAAAGAGTTCCAATAGGGTACAGAAGAAAAGCAAACTGACTGGTAATAGGATGCTTTGGTCTATCTAGTGTTCTGAGTAATAGATCACTGCCACCCATAACCAAGGATGTAACTAGTTTTGAATAACTGGCACATAACAGTATTAAACTTTTTCTAAGTATATCTTAATAATTTTTGGATGAGGAAGAAAATGCACCAGGATGTTATAGGGCATCAAAGATACGAATCTGAGTAATTCTGCTGGCAAAGCATCAAGTGTCAATTAATAGAGATGCCCAATTAACTGAAGACATGATAAATCAGTTCATATTGTATTTCTAAACCACAGGCTCACATCACCTGTCATCTTAAACATTCTTCCCCGCCCTTTGTTTCTCAGACCACTCACTTTGTAATGAATGAAGTCTACCTTCTTACAGTTCATTAAGGCATCAGTCATTCTCTGACTCTAGATAAACTTTTTAAGAGCCATACACATGGTCAGCATTCACTCTTCACTGAATCCAGTGATCAAACACATGGGCTCAGGGGAGCTGGACCCAGAGTCCCATAGTGTGTCACTAATGGATAAAGGACTGTGTCATCTCCAATTACAACCTTGTTTCTTTACTTCCCTTGGAGTATGCAATGATGGGGAGTCATTTTTTATTTATGAATATGTCTTATTACATCAATGTAGAGGTGTATAGAATGAGAGGGAAAGAGCACAGTGCAAGAGACTAATTCCCCTCCCTTCCAAAGCCACCCTAGGCTTCCCTCTATCTTCCTCAGTTCATAAAGGCACAGGAGCAGGGCGAAACATCCTCATTGTGCCTTTATGAACTGAAGGGCAGAGGCAGTTTCTCTCTTTTCCCAGGTGAAGCTCTACACAGTGCTGGTACAGAGACAGAGATATACTATTTCTCAAGTCACAGTTGAAGCAGAATAAATGTATAAATATCCAGAACTGTCATGACTGGGCCCCATGTCCCTTTGGAGTCAGGGAGCAACACCTGGGCTGGCATTTGCCTGGAGATGTCACAGCTCCTTCTCAACTTCACCAAAGTCTGCTCTGTTGCTCAGCTTCCACTTTGGTGGAAAGCTAGGACTCATTTGGAATCAGAAGTGGGAAGAAAAAAAAAAAAAGGTCGGAAATACTTTTTTTTGGGCTAGTTTCAAAGGGAAGAAAGGGCGAAATGAGGCTGAAGGGGTTGAGGAAAGGTTAACTTCCAGATTTCATATGGGACTTTGGAAAGTTGAGGCATCTTGGCAACGTTTCTCTCTTGACTAGCTCTGAGAACACTAGTCTCCACTGTATTCTAGTTCAGTGAAAGATTTTTATTAGTGGCCTTATCTGAATTGTCCTGGTGATCATTTCTGGGGGGCAATGTGCTCCTCTTACCTGAAGTAACAGGAAGCAAGTGGGAGTAAAGCTGCCATGGCTTAGCACTTCACATCTTTAGATGAAAAAAACAGCGGTGGCAAAGAAAAGTATGGTATGAGCCCTTTCTCGCTCAGAACGCTTCTTCCTTAAATCTCACGGCCGTTTGAGAAAGGGGGCTTGAACTAAATGGAATTGCCACCACGTTCAGCCATCTACTGGTAGTGTATAGCAATATTTTAAGAAAACATTGGTTCTGAATAGAGAAAGTTCTGGTTGAAAATAATTTACTGTGGCTTTTTTCCCCTCAATATTGATTAGCCTACAGTTTGGTAATTTTTGCTTCAGAATAGATGGAATCATCGCAGTTTTTTCTAGTTGGAGTCCAAGCTTGATTCAAGGCTCCTACTTGAAGCTCCTCTATCCTATTCCCTTGTCCTTAGGCAGGATCACAATTAACCCAGATACAAGGACCCTCCAGAACTAGATTTACAACCTGCCTTGGATTTTAGTTCCAGGATTATTCTACAAGACAGGTGGAAAACTTTTCTGTAGAGGGCCAGATAGTAAATATTTTAGACCTTGCAGGCCAAACTTTCCTGCCTCTACTCAATTCTGCCACTGCTGTGCTAAAGCAGCCGCACACCAGATGTAAATAAGTAGGTGTGGTTGTGTTCAAATAAAACTTTATTTACAAAAATAGGCAGGGGCCCAGATTGGCCCTGTGGTCATAGTTTGCCACCCTGTTGTGGAACCTAGTGTGTCAATACTTTTGCTAAGAAATACTCTTTCTTGTATAATTTCTCTTCCTTCTGGTGCTTTTCTATGTCTTATCTTCCGCGAAGATGAAAACGTGTGGTCAGCATCTTTAGAAGCACAGCCTCTCCATGGACTGGAAGAGTATAATTAGGTTATTAGTGTGGAGGCGCACCTTCTGATGCCACTCCGGAGAGGGACTGCAAAAAAGGAGTCACATACCCAGGTGCAGATGGGGAACTGAAACCCAGAGCAGACAAGAGACCCTGAGGTCTTCGGATGGAAAGGATTTCAAAATCAGCAACACTGACTCCTCACTCTACAGAAGAAGACATCAAAGCCTAATCACAACAAAGCCTTGCCCAAGCTTTTTCCTCCAGTAAGATGGAGACCTGCAACCTAGTCCCTAACCTCACCTCCTGGCTCCTCTCAGACCAAGAAAGCCACAGTGCTGCAGGACTGCTGCTCCCTGCCTGTGTGGCTCCCCTCCTCTCAGCACATGAAATGGGTTGATGACCTTTGTGGGGAGATACTTACTAGACCTCTCCCTGGGGGTTTTGGTGTTGAAGACCGAGAGAGGATTGTAGCGATTAAGGGTGGGCTCCAGGAATGCCACTGGTATGGCAGCTGCCAGCGAGGCCAGACATTCTCCAAGGGCAGGGCGTTGCCTGGAAACAAAGAAGTCCATTTAGAAGTGTTGCCCCCCACATGCTGGCCCCATGCATTGACGGACCAGGCCTTCCCCATAGATTAATTCATGGACATCCCCAGGCACTAGGCCCAGCAAGGTTGCATGCACTTCTTCCCCTCATCTTTCTCTGGACACTAACCAACGCTCTCACTACTTAGATCCTAGCTCTTTTTCTCTCTCTCTTTTTTTTTTTTTGAGACAGTCTCACTCTGTTGCCCAGGCTGGAGTGCAGTGGCGCAATCTCGGCTCACTGCAAGTTCCACCTCCCAGGTTCACGCTATTCTCCTGCCTCAGCCTCCTGAGTAGCTGGGACTACAGGCGCCCACGACCACACCTGGCTAATTTCTTTTTGTATTATTTTTTAGTAGACAGGGTTTCACTGTGTTGGCTAGGATGGTCTCGATCTCCCGACCTCGTGATCCACCCGCCTCGGCCTCCCAAAGTGCTGGGATTACAGGCATGAGCCATCGCGCCTGGCCTAGTTCTTAACTGGTTAAGATGATATAATACACTGTGCAGCTTTGTCCCTCTCTCCCAGCATGTGTGAGAGCAAGTTCTGCTGCTGTCCAAATTGAGATGCATTCCCCTCTGTTCTCAAAAAAGCTTTGAAATCTGTGTAATTTCTCTGTGTCTATTCTCTGCTATGGATGGAGCCGGTGTCCACTAGTGGGAACAGTAGGTAACACACCAAAGCACCAAAGAGACACAAAAATAAAAGACCTGCCTTTTAACAGAAACAATAGGTCCTAAAACCTACTGCTTGATTTATAGGAGAGACCTCAAATAACTGTTACTCCTGTCCCTCTTTTGTACAAATAGTTGACTGTCCACCATATCTTAAGGTCCGGTTTTTAAGTCTTTCTGTGAAGCAAGCAGACAAACAAAAACAAAAGGCTTGGGATTCTTTGTTCAGAGTTCAAGTTCTCCAACTGAGAGTACTTACACTTGCCTGCAGGGTAACCAAGTCTGTAAGTACAAGGGATGGGAACTAACCTTTGGCTAGTCAAAGCAGAGTCAGAACTGCAATAAATTTTCTTCCTCCCAGATCTGGGCTTAACTTTGGGTTTGTATCTTATCTACTGCTAGTGAGATAACACAGTGATAGAGCTGGCTAGGAGGGCCCTGTGCAGGGACTGACAACTGTTGCTTTCTAATGAATGAGAAACCAGAGGCATCTCTTTCCCACCCATCAACATCTGTCAGCCACTCGCCCATATCTAATCACAGAGAGACTATGAACCTGACTTGCAAGTTTCATGTGATATCAGCTCCCAGATACGAGGGAGTTTTTTCAAACAAACCAATAATGGGAGCCCTTTGTCAGATCATGATACAAAGATAATAGGTGAAAATGCAGACAACAGGTCTATAATTAACACTCAAGTGGGACCAGGCTTGGTGGCTCACGCCTGTAATCCCAGCACTTTGGGAGGCCGAGGCGGGCGGATCACGAGGTCAGGAGATCAAGACCATCCTGGCTAACATGGTGAAACCCCGTCTCTACTAAAACTACAAAAAATTAGCTGGGTATGGTGGCGGGCGCCTGCAGTCTCAGCTACTCGGGAGGCTGAGGCCGGAGAATGGCGTGAACCCGGGAGGCAGAGCTTGCAGTGAGCTGAGATTGCACCACTGCACTCCAGCCTGGGCGAGAGAGCAAGACTCCATCTCAAAAAAAAAGAAGAAAGAAAAAGACTTAGGTGGGAGGCTTACCATATGCAAGCCCTCACTCTGCCTTCCTCTAGGACTGATCAGCCCAAGTCAAGCACTGATGCTGTGCATATGAGCTCATGAGCAGAATCCCTGGGAACTGAGAGTGCTGGGCTGCACCTCGGGGAATGTTACAGGATCATCACACGACAATGGCCAGCTTGAGAAAGGGCACTTAGAGACAAGAGCCAACACTTGCCGCATTACTGTGACTCTGTGGAAGCAGAAGGGCATCCAATTCTTGTGGGTTTCCTTCAGCTCCCCACTGAGACCTGTGCCCAAGACTATGTGTTAATTGCCTGTCACTGTGACAACAGCCAATAATTCCAGCAGCACCAAGAAGCTAGAATGCCAAAAGCCTAGATTGTCTTAAAGTGGATAACAAGTATTTATTATGGGGAGGTTAGGGGAGCCTTGTTTTTTTTTTTTTTTTTTTTTTTAACTGAGAAGTAAACTAGATAGTTTTAACCTTAACCTTTGTCCTCCAGATTCATTCTCATTAAATGCAGGGCAAATGTAGAACCTGTGTTCTATATTGAACTCTAAATCAACAACGTGGTCAAATAACATATCTGCATGGACTAATCTTAAGGATTAGAGTCAACCTGCAGCTTTGTTCTAACAGAGAAATAGACATACTTGAGTTGGATTAAAAATATGATCTTGGCCGGGTACAGTGGCTCACGTCTGTAATTCCAGCACCTTGGGAAGCCGAGGCAGGTGGATCACGAGGTCAGGAGTTCGAGACCAGCCCGGCCAACATGGTGAAACCCTGTCTCTACTAACAATACAAAAATTAGCTGGGCATGGTGGCGGATGCCTGTAATCCCAGCTACTTGGGAGGCTGTGGTAGGAGAATCATTTGAACCTGGGAGGTGGAGGTTGCAGTGAGCCGAGACTGCACCACTGCACTCCAGCCTGGGTGACAGGGTGAGACTCCATCTCAAAAAGCAAAGAAGAAAAGAAAAGAAAAGAAAAGAAAAGAAAAATTATGATCTTAACTGGTCTTGAAAGAAATGACAGCACGAAACTATGATGGAATCTGCAGACGGCAAATCTGGGGGTATACAGACGTGTTCTGCTTGAGATATAAGATAAATCTGCTGAACTAGAGAGGAGGAGGAGGGAAGGGTGAGTGAGTTGGCAGAAAGCTGTGTATTCCTTCGAAAACCCACCCAGTCTTCATTCAAGTTACCAAACATATTTTAAAAAGTGATCTTTCAAATGACTATAAGAGGAAGTGAATATATGCAGTTTTATGTTTTATCTTCTTAGGCTTGGATGATAGCCTGCTTGGCTATGAAGCATTTGAGCCAATAACTTTAAAATCAGCCCCAGTCAGCAACACTGGATTGACAGGTCCTCAGTCAGGCAATCTCTTCTTAGCTGATGGCTCAGTCTTGTCCTTTGGATGAAGGTTTGCCTGCTAAAACCTCCCCACCCAGGACTTCTCCAGAGGGAGAGTGGAAGCCCTTGGACAAACCAATCCTACTGTGCCTTGTGTATCAATGCTGCGCAGAGACGGAGACTGCTGAGACGCAGGTGCTCTCGGGGAGGCTCTCACGAGGCAGCTTCACTTCTGAGCAGGCCCCAGGCCAGGCCTCTTCCCCCGCCTTTCCTTCTCAGCATCTGCTCTTCCCCGATTATTTCTCTTCTTTACTAAGCTCCAGGTGGTGGCCAGGCATGGGAAGAGGGGTATCATTTTAACTTCAGACCTGAGTTGCCAACTCCTTTGGTGACAACTGAGGATAGTGAGTGCTTCCACACATCAAATACAGGCATTCACGAGGGGCAATTTTTTTCAGCTAAGAGTTTTACCATCTTTACCACAGTGGCCAGTGAGTAGAAATGTGGTGTTTTCTCTCTTCGGTCTTGCTTTGTGAGTTGGAGGAAGAAATGAGGAGATAAACTGTGAAAGCACAAGGCCACAGGGAGGGCAGTGGTGAAAGAAACCTGGGTGAAAATCAGGAGTAACAAGGGGTGAGATATGAAATCTGATAGTTTTTTTTTTTTTTTTTTTTTTTTTTTTTTTTTTTTTTTTTTTTTTTTTT
>NW_016818762.1:652313-654201 GCF_001698545.2 Rhinopithecus bieti
TTTGAGACAGAGTCTTACTGTGTCACCCAGGCTGGAGTACAGTGGTGCGATCTCAGCTCACCTGCAAACTCTGCTTCCTGGGTTCAAGCGATTCTCCTGCCCTAGCCTCCTGAGTAGCTGGGACTACAGGCATGCACCACCACGCCCGACTAATTTTTGTATTTTTGGTAGAGACAAAGTGTCACCACGTTGGCCAGGCTGGTCTTAAACTCCTGACCTCAGGTGATCTGCCCGCCTCTGCCTCCCAAAGTGCTGGGATTATAGGCATGAGCCACTGTGCCCTGCCTGATAGCAAATTTTACACGGAGATGAACCTAGGAGACAAGAGGTCCTGAGGTGGCTTGGTACTGAATGGATCCATTCTTCTTCTCTCTCTCTTTTTTTTATCCCCTCTCTCTTTGATCAAAATTAAAACCACGATCTCCTGAAAGTGGATTTCTAGAAGGTTAGTCAGACACGAAGGCAGTCCTTGGGGTAAAAGGCGGTTGCTAAGTCTCAGTTCTCTGGTGCTGTGTTGACTCAGAGGACTGGCCCTGCCCTCTCATATTAATTACTGACAAACCTGACCACTCCACAAGCTCCACAACAGGCCATTTTCTAGTCTGGGGCGCACAATGGTGCTAACTAGCTTCTTGCCAAGAAATAAACAACAGCTCTCTTGGCCTAGCTGTTAAAAGTTAAACCCAGGGAAAAAAAAAAAAAAGTAAAACCCAGAAGTCTGTAAAAGTCAAACCCAGAAGTCTGCCAATTAATGCTCCTGGCTGTGAAATATCAGTGTGAATGACTTTGGCCCCAAAGCCCAAGGTAGGATTGAGATAGGCAAAGACTTGCTGTTATTCATATAAGGCTCCCTGGTCATCAGTGCTCCCCAGCAGGGAGTGTTGGCATGGGCCAAGCTTTCCGCAGAGAAAAGCCTACAGAAACAGCTCCATAATAGCCAGAGGATATATTGGAAGGGTTTATCATTGGATACAGAAACTCTCTTTATTTAGAGCCAAGTTCTCGTCTTGTAGCCCAGGGTGGAGTGCAGTGGTGCTATCATAGCTTATGGCAGCCTTGAAAGCCTGGGCTCACGCGATTCTCTCACCTCAGCCTCTTGAGTAGCTAGGACTACAGCACGTGCCACCATGACTGGCTGATTTTTAAAATTTTTGTAGCCACTGGGTCTTGCCAGGTTGCCCAGGCTCGTCTGGTCTCGGTTCTTACTGCCTCGTACAGTATTTTTCACACAATACATACTTGGTCAATGGGTGACAGATTGGACAGTGTTCAGTTTGTATTTCAGTTTTTGTTATATCCTAATTTGACAAGTCACACTTTCCTTTTCAATCGCTCAATTTTATTTCCATAGATCTGAACCATGCCTCTCAAAATCTATTGTTAGAAATGCAGGAAAAGACAAAGTCATCAAAGTAATAATGTCTTGCATGTAAATGGTGCATTGCAATTTTGAAAGTTCCTTCATTTATATTCCAGAGGGTACTAAAGAGAGGAAATAGCATGCAACAGAGAAGCGGAAAGCACAGTGGGGACAGGGCAGGACACGGGTCTAGACAGCAGTGTTGGTGACCTTAGAGGTTTAGGGAACATTGTGCAATGTCTGATCAGAAATAATTGGTCAAAGGGAGCCAGGCAGGATGAAAGAAACAAAATAGCTTTAAAGCATGAAGTAGAAAACTCAGTCTTCATTTGAAGCACAACTGAGACCCAGGCGGCCGGGCGCGGTGGCTCAAGCCTGTAATCCCAGCACTTTGGGAGGCCGAGACGGGTGGATCACGAGGTCAGGAGATCGAGACCATCCTGGCTAACACGGTGAAACCCCGTCTCTACTAAAAAATACAAAAAACTAGCCGGGCGAGGTGGCGGGCGCCTGTAGTCCCAGCTACTC
>NW_016818762.1:655278-660570 GCF_001698545.2 Rhinopithecus bieti
AAAAAAAAAAAAAAAAAAAAAAAAAAAAAAAAAAAAAAAACTGAGACCCAGGGTTTAATGTTATCAAGTTTCAAGCTTTGCTTTCTTGAATAACCCCCATCAAATGTTCTTTAAGTTCATCAAAGTGCCTCCAAGTTAAATAATTAGGTATTCTGCATGTTTAAACGCACAAACCATTATCCTTCTCTGAAATTTCATGTCTGCAAACTCCATTTGTCAATGACATTCTCAATTAGAAAATATTCCAAAAGAAATGTCTGTACTCTGTTTCAATGACTTTTCCCCTCACAGTCAACCCTATCACCAGGGTGTCTTGAATCATTTCTATCTACAAAACATACTCCAGGTGGAGCTGGAAAGCAAGTATGTAGTGATTCCCTTACATACGCTCATCAGTCTAGGAGATGTCAGCAAAAAGTGATAGAGAAATGGTGGGTTCATTGTACTTTCCTCTGTGAAACCCACAAGAAACGAGGAAAAGAAACTAGGAAGACATCTTGATCTATGCGAAAACTGGAAAATGTACGATAACTCTGACCCCATAAAATAGGAACCAAATCAAGTAAGGACACCGAAATGGAAACATACTTTCCAGACCTGGAAGAGGACATAGAAATCTTTGCAAGTAAATATAGGGGTCTTAAGGGGGCCAAAAGATAAGGTTTTGCCTGAAACAATGAGGATGAAGGGTGTGAGCAGGCCACGGGAGACCTGGCGGGCAGCATGCGTGTGAGGCCATGTTCCATATTACAGAGTAGCAGATGGGAACAGAGTAGGGAAAAGTATACATGCCATCCTGCCATTCTCGTGACCTGGACTCCTAGCCTAGAGAAACCCTGGAGGTCAGGTGAAGCGAAAGAGTGAGAGAAGTAGCCCATTTTGTGGCCACTGACTTGAGTTCTCTAAGTAGGGGATACAGTTGCATTAAATCACTAAACACAAGTCCTGTGACTCTAGGATGCACTGAGTTTCACCAGCCTCTCACCTGGGCTGGGCCAGTTGCTTACTTTAGTTGGGGGAGAACATCAGAGGCTGAGCGTTGGTACCTTGCTAGGGCTAAACACACTGCTGATTTAGGGAGAAAGAGTTAGTCCTGAGCCAGCTTCTCAGAGGTGAAGCTGCCTGCTGTTTCTTCCTGTTCCTTCTCCTCCATTTTTTTTTTTTTTTTTTTTGAGACGGAGTCTTGCTCTGTCGCCCAGGCTGGAGTGCAGTGGCCGGATCTCAGCTCACCGCAAGCTCTGCCTCCCGGGTTTACGCCATTCTCCTGCCTCAGCCTCCCGAGTAGCTGGGACTACAGGCGCCTGCCACCTTGCCCGGCTAGTTTTTTGTATTTTTTAGTAGAGATGGGGTTTCACTGGGTTAGCCAGGATGGTCTCGATCTCCTGACCTCGTGATCCACCCGTCTCGGCCTCCCAAAGTGCTGGGATTACAGGCTTGAGCCACCCTGCCCGGCCCATTCTCCTCCATTTTAAAACACACAAGCACACACATCCTCTCCACTCTCGAGAACTGGCAGTGCACCTAATAACCAACACACAGATGAGAAACATAGTTTGGGGAAAAAATATTTAGGAAAAAAAAAATACAGAAAAAAGCAATAGGGACAGCCTTAACCTAGGGACTTCTCCAAGCCTTGACTTCTACCAACAGGGAGTACGAAGCACAGACACAATTTTCACGGTGCTGCAGATACACAGTCAACCTGGAATGAATGCATGAATGAAGGATAGAAAGTCACATGAACAGCAGTCTTTTTCTGGTCTGACGTATCAGAGTTGACTTTTCTTTGACTTTTTTTTTCAAGAGAAGAATGCATAAGCTTTATAAAAACTTGTACAAAGAACCATGCAGACATATGGGTGAACGTAGACATATAATGAGAGAATGAGAAAGATACTGGGGACGTATTTACAAATGCTCAGTGGGAGGAATAAACTAAAAACACCTGCCTTAAGTGAAATTTGGCATCAATAGAAAATTTTTTGTTGATTTTCTGTGACTTGGTGTGAAATATGGATAAAACTTTGTCTGCCCAGTTCCTATACTAAATTACAAAAGATTTATCTATATTTCATGTAAAACAGTAAGAAAAGCCTGACAACTGTTAAAGACTTAAAATCATAATAAAAACAAATGTAGTCATTAGTTCCTCAACTAATTTCTTGTATCTGGAAGCTATTTAGATGCCGTGATTATGAAGCAACAGACATTTCTACAACAGTTTCTGGTTTCTAGTACATGACTTCAAGTCAGTAGTTCCTTAGTTCTTGAAGGGGCTGAAGGCTTTTATTTCATTTTTGGCTTTATTGAGAAATTGTAATTTGAATAAATATAAGTTTTGACACGAGACAAGTGTTCACCACTGATTTATTTGATAAAAGCATCATGGAAAATAGATACCGAAGGATTTTAGATTAAGTAATTGTAAGCACAGATTCAATTCTTTCCAGTTGGCTTGTTTGAAAAGGCAAGAAAGAAAACAAAAATCTTCCAAGGATAAGAGTAAGATCCAGAGTTTTGTTAATACTGTTTATCCTTCCAATCTTCCCCATTGATTAAACAGAACAATAGAACACAAAGTATTTGATGCTGAAAAGCAAGGGGTCACCGAGGGCCTCTGCTGCGACAGGCAGATTAGAGAGGCCAACCGGAACCCACACACTTCTGCAATCAGCTTGCTCAGACTCAAGAGGATTGACTAGCATTGCTAATACCAAAGTGTGCACTTGTTGAAAACTATAGCAAATCTGACAGCCAAGACCGGTAAAGGTCCAGGGTTGTAGCACACAGAAACTCATTAAACACCAAAGCACCTGCCGCATGTCCCTTGAGCTTCTCAGCAAACTTTAACCTCAGACACTCTGGAAGCTATTTAGAAGCTGTGATTCTGAAGAAACGGACATATCTCCAACACAGTTTGGTTACAAGCACATGATTTAGCTTGGCTATATTGCTTCTCCATCCACATACATTCACCAGCTATCTCCACAGAAGTCATAAATCTCAATAGCCTCATCATTGCACTTCTTTATATTGCCATAAGAATCTCAAAACCACCACTCTATAACAGTGAGCATTTTGGTTTTTGCTGGATTGAGATGACATCATTAAGTGTTTACAAAAACTGTAAGTAACATTTTGCTACGCCTCAAAGTGTTAGCCTCTGCGTTCACTAATTACCTTTCAACATAAATGTTCTTTCCTGTCCCAAGGGAGTAGAGGCTGCACAGTATGTGGTAGCAGGAAATCTGCACATCACCCACTGAAACAAAGAAGAAATTTCATTGATTTGCATCAATCCCGGACACAGAAAGGATCCATGCAGAGGAAAAAAAAATGCATGAGCATCAGTCAAGAGTAAAACCTCTCTCTCTCTCTCAACAAGCATATCCCTTTTCTACCCAGATGCCAGTTTGCTAATTGCTGGACTGGGGGGAAAAAAAAGATAGGAAAAATCCTTCACTGAGCAATCCCAGTTCCTCTGTGGGGCTCACCATGAAGATCGCATTGCTTCACAGGACTCACTTGACCAATGGGTCCTTCCATAATGCGATTTGGTTTGTTTCCAATAGAGACAGACATTTTAGCCAAATTGTATCCAGTGCAGTATTTCCTTCCTTTGGAAGGAAGAATGCAGAAAGTCTGAAGCTTGAATGAGCCTTTTGCTCATTTCCCAGGAAGATACGTCCAACTGCTAGTCTTTCCTTAGAGATCGAGCAAAATCCCTCATGTCTGCCTATCCCAAGTTCTCTGCTGGGTGTGCTGCAAAAGGCAATTCAATAGCATGATTTTTAGGTTTCCTAGGGGATGGGCATGTTTTGCTTGTGAATCTGCAGGCTAAACATCCCTAGCTATGTCTGGAGCTTATACCAAGGCTGGGACTACTTTCAGAAATAATTTAATGTTTTATTTTCCAACTAAGGAATTGCATTGTTTCTATGACACAAAATAATGAGTTTGGGTGTTCTCCCAGCCGTCACACAGCAGAAATCATTGATTTTCAGTTGTTCAAGGATATGAAAGGCATCGTCTTAGCTATTAACAACTGGTCAAATTAAATCATGTCCCAACATTTAAAGTGTAAAACTGAAGTTTGGTGGCAGATTATCTGCACAGGGGGCTGGAAATGGTGGCACTAAACATGGTGTTAATGCAAACTAAAATAAAACCAACCAACTTTAGTCTTCTGAAAGCTCAGATAATGAAATGTTAGCATTTTTCCTTTGCTCCTGGTATCCAATGAATAAATTAAGGCTTCTTAATAAGAAAAATGATGTCTCAAAACTCAGGAGCAAATCTGTGTCTCCCACTGTATTACTCAGATAACCTTTCAAATGAAGCGAGAGTACAATAGCTGAGAGCTAGACTGGCAGATGGGAAATTCTGGTCCAGAACAAAAGTGGAAAAAGATAAATATTATATATTCAAGTTAGGGAATTTCTTTTCATTCCAAGAGCATATTACTACTTCCCTTTTTTTTCTTCTTCTTCTTTTTTTTTAATCTAAGAAGGAAAAGTCATGGAATAATTCTCTCTCTGCTCTGCCCTCAAGGTCAACATAAGTGAATGGGCCCTGCACCTCTTATCTGGGGCCATGCATACATAAATCCATGACAAATACCAGTAGAACTCACAGAGTAGATCCATTCCAAACTGATGCTGAGCGACGTGCTCAAAGATGGACGTCAGGATGGGGAGCAGAGCCACTGTAGTATAGTTAATATTCTGAGAAACGCCTTTAATCTGCGTTCGGGAATGGGTGAACTTCCCAAGTTTCAGGTTTTCTGAAGTCTTCTCCAAGTCTTCTGCAGCATTTTCAAAGAATGCTCGTAACCCAGCCTTCACCAGCTCTGAGCCTGACTTCATGACAGTCCTGCAAGCAAACAATGTGAAAATCTAGAAGGATAATCTGTACTTGTGGCCAGTCCTCTTCTTGAAACTGGCTGGCAGTGTCACCTAGGCAGACATTTGCCACTCCTGTCACTCAGTGACACTGTGCCAGGAGAAAGGGAGATAGCAGTTAACATCCAGGAAGAAACCTGAATCACACAATCCCAGAGGGGCTAGCCACTGGAAAATCTGAGGAAAATATTGCTCACCTCTTTAGGAAATGCAGAGAACAATCTAGAATGAAGCCAATATTGGCCACCCGCTATTATCTATAGTAAGTTGCAACTGGCTAAAGTCTTCTGTAAATATCTAGTTAAAAGAACAGGGAAATGAGCTTTAAGAAAAGTTGTGGGGCCGGGCGCGGTGGCTCAAGCCTGTAATCCCAGCACTTTGGGAGGCCGAG
>NW_016818762.1:661716-666627 GCF_001698545.2 Rhinopithecus bieti
TCGACCTCCCAAAGCGCTGGGATTACAGGCTTGAGCCACCGCGCCTGGCCAACTTTTTTTTTTTTTTTGAGATCTCACTCTGTTGCACAGGCTAGAGTGCAGTGACCTCTCATGGGAGACTCCCATGCTCAGCGATCCTCTCACCTCAGCCTCCCGAGTAGCCGGGATCACAGGCATGTGCCACCATGTCTGGCTAATTTTTAAAATTTTTTGTAAAGACGGGGGTCTATGTTGCCCAGACTGGTCTTTAACTCCTGGCCTCAAGTGATCCCCCTACCTCTGCCTCCCAAAGTGCTGGGATTATAGGCGTGTGCCACTGCATCTGACCCTTCCTAACTTTCTAGTCCCAGGTTTTGTTAGGAATAATTACTCAACACACCAACCTGCAACTGATCGTCATTTAAAACAAACAAACAAACAAACAAACAAAAACTGGACTCTCTCAAGACTTTTCCCAAGTTTCTTAAAGATTTCTCATCCCTTTAACAGTCCCTACTCCCCTCCTTTTTCATAGCCATTCTCAGTTCATCAAGGATTTTCATCTTTGGGACACTCTTTCAGTGTTCCACTCTTTTAGGCTGGTAACCTCTTGTGCATTGGGTCTTAGGAGGTGTGTTCTCCTCCCAACTTTGATAAAAACGTTTCTTTCTTTTCTTGTCCCCCTCCCTCCCTCCTTCCCTCCTTCCTTCCTTCCTAGATGAGGTCTCGCTACATTCTTCAGGCTGGTCTTGAACTCCTAGGTTCAAGCAATCCTCCCACTTTAGCCTCCTGAGTAGCTTCGACCACAGGCAAAAACTATGGTGCCCGACTCTGACAAGGACCCTTCTTAACAGACACATTAAAGAAAGCTCCTTGTCAGTTCTTTCCACTGCTTTTTTTTTCCCAGACAGGGTCTGGCTCTGTCATCCAGGCTGGAGTGTAGTGGCGCTATCTCAGCTCACTGCAACCTCCACCTCCTGGACTCAAGCCATCCTCCCACCTCAGCCACCCAAGTAGCTGCGACTACAGGCATGCACCACCATGCCCAGCTAATTTTCGTATTTTCTGTAGATAACATGTTTCACTATGTTGCTCAGGCTGGTCTTGAACTGTTGAGCTCAAGGGATCTGCCTGCCTCAGCCTCCCAAAGTGCTGGGATTACAGGCGTGAGCCACCGCACCCGGCCTGCATCTCTCTTTTGCAGTCTCATCATTTGTGTTATTACCAGAACTTATGTATTATCTTTTAACACTTCTTCCCAAATCCCTAGGCCATGGGATCATCTTTGTCTCTGATTCTTTGGAAGTCAGATCTCTGTGCATTTCCTTCCTTGGCCATTTTGAATTCAGAGGGCTGTTGTTCATCTTTCCCATAACATTTGTAGATTCACCACCCACCAGTGGGCTATGCCACATTATATATTTTATCTTCTGAAAGATGAACTTCTTAGGAAGGAAAGACAAGAATTGATCAGGCCTTAGCATTGCGTCTCTGCCATGGCAGTGGCTCTCGTTACGTGAACTGTGAAAAAGAGAGTGCTAACTTCTAGGGTCTTTGCCTTGTATCCTCTCTCCTCCCAAACCCTGGCAACAGTGATCTGTCTTCTCTTCAGTATAATTAGTGAGATGAGAGGGTCAGAGAGGAAGTCATGAGAAACTATTGGGAAAAACTGGGCAGACTTACCTTGTGTCAAGTGTCTGAGCTAAGATGTGAAGACAGCTCACCATTGTAGTAGAATCACTACCTAGAATAAAAAATATCATCTGTGATTCCCCCAAACCACTCAGCCTGTCTCTCAAATGCAGTCTTCTCCATATGCACAAACCACAGCCCAGCATAATTAACTACCAACACATAGAGTGCCGGGCCTGTGTTCAGAGACAATGCATTAATTTCTAGCCTGACACAGCCTTTGCTTTATGATGGATGTCAGAGGCAGAGATTAAAATTTTCACTGGTGTGGAAAATCTGAGCAGTTAAAAGGGTAAAGAGGTCATTCATCATGCTTCAGACCAATTTTCTATGGCAAATTTAGGTGACACCTTAGTCCCAAGGCCTGGGTTGTCTGAGGAAGACACAAATAAAGGCAAAGTACAAGTTCAGGATGATTACAGGGAGGAGCGGTGCCTTTAGCAACACTTCACTTACCAAAGAGGGAAATTCTGTGTCTAACAAGGGCAGCAAGTTTGCAGAACAGGCTGAAGCAGAAAAGAAAGCAATTCAGCAAGTCACAGAGATTAAAGGACTCATACTTTGTATCCCCCACCCCGATGTCCCTTACACTGTGAAACAGAGAGCACAGAGTGGCATTCTTGGAAGATGCACTATGTTCCTAGCAAAGAATCCTCTGGTCCACACTCAGGAACACGTGTGGCTCACACTGCCTTCGAGAATCATGAAAAGTACCTTGCAGGCAGCTGCATGCTTATTAAACACAATCCCTCTGAAACATTTACAGTATTTTGCAGAGACACAGTGCAAAGTATCCTTTGCTACAGAGAACCATGTATTGAAACGTTTATTTGCATGACATTCAGGGATAAATGAGGACTCCGGAAAAAGGCATGATGTTCCCCTTGTTGCAATGGGTTGCAAACCATTTTGTAGCCTTCCATTGAGGGTGTGAAGTTTTAGTTGGGAGGTTGGCAGAAAGTTGGGATTGGGAAGTGTTAACGGTTCAGGTACAAGGTGAGATTGTGTTAAACAAAAGCATTTTAAGAACTGTATATTCTCTGTCATCTCCAATTAGTCTCCAGGCCTGACCAGGTCACTGTTCTAACTGGGCCCTTGGAAACTAGGAAAGCCATGCTGTCTATTTTTGTGTTTTTTGACTCTCCTTCATGCTTTCACCCGTATTTTGCACGTGGAACCGCTGAAGGTTCAGCTGTGCCTCACTGTTTGACTTTCCACCGTGCCTAACGAGGACCTTGTGATGTTAGAAAGGAGCCCGTCGCTGTTTCTGAACATGCTGCTGATGGACCTCATCTAGGGGCACTGTGGCCATCATCTGACCTCTGTTGCTGAAGCTCTTGGGAAGAGATTGCTCAGAACTGACATTATTGACACTGGCATGGCTAGACAAGAACTTTGCAGTTGCTTCAGAAAGCAGTGAAATAGAAAGAGGGAAAAAAGAGAAAGAGAGAAAAGCCACCTGTATAGGCCATGGGGCCCCCTGGTGACACATTCCCAGTTTCTGATTCGTAACTTGTCACGGAGCTTCTTACCCCATTCAGGGCAGAAGTCTTCCACAGGACAACTCAAATGGGGAAGGAATGCATCCTGAGAGTTGATGGGGATGAAAACCTGCTCACCTCTAAATGGTTTTCAATAAATGCCCTGAGTCTTTCTGGGCTGTCTACTGGAAAATCACAACAAAAGTTCCCATGGCTAGTTATTTGGTTTTGCAGTGGAAAAGAGTTGGGAACCCCTGGCCTATAGCTTAAGAGAACACACAATAAGTTACCAGACATTTGGCAGCCATCTAGGGTGAAATTAAATATGGGCCGCTCTTTTTCCTTTCCCATGGTGTTTTTTCAGAGACGGATATTGGATGCAAACTCACAGAAATGGGGCAAGGGGCTAACCCTGTGGAATGTGGGCTCTGTAGCTCTGTGATTAGCTGGGCTGTTTTGGGGAAGCCCCTTAACTGTTCTGTGTGCTAACTTTCTCACTGTAGAGAGTCATCATAGGACTTGAGTTTCAGAATAAGGGGCAGGTAAACTCAGATATATCTGGTGAAAATGCTTCACAGTGGACACATGTTCTGTATAAACACAAAACAATCTTTTTCTAACAAAGGCAGATATTTGAGTTGTTTGATCTTGATACTAACAAGGCTAACCTCATTGTCAGAAGTGCTTTCTCAGACATGCCAAGGCCTGGATCTGAAATTTCCAAAGGCTACTGCTTGTTGCCTATGGAGCCCAGGATTTAACTGGAAGCACTGTCCTTAGCCCAGAGTTATGAGGGGCCCGAGTCCCCAAGAGCCCCTCCTCCATCTCAGAGTTTGAAGACAATGAATGAAAGGAATCTCAGGGAGAGTCTGAGACCCACGAGCACAGGGCTGCAGATGCAGAAGAGGTGGGGCAAGGACGAAGGCTGCAAAGAGGAGTCTGGCAATGCAGACACATTCAGTGCAAACACGACTGCTTCTGTGGGAGGGCAGAAAGCCCACTGATGGATTTGAGAGCTATTTGCAAGGCTGATCAGCTCCAGGTTGTATTTCAGCCGTGACAAATGGTGCCTGGTTGAACAAATGTTACATTTCCATGAATTAATAATCTAAGAAAAACAGGTAAAGAAAACAGACACACCTGTCCTCTGTTGGATTATCTGAATATCTCACTTTACCCACTGTTTCCCTAGCTTCTTACAACATACACTGCTGCATCCTGCAAATGTTTAGGAGGTCATCTTTGGTCAGCACCTGATTTTAAGAGTATCCTGTTTTGACAGCATGGGGCTTCTCCTGTCTTAGAGTAAGTAATTATGGTGTAGAATAAATCATACTCGATGTGATAGAGAGGACTGGTTTTTCTTTATTTATTTATTATTTTTTTTGAGATGGAGACTCACCTGTTGGCCAGGCTGGAATACAATGGCGCCATCTCGGCTCACTGCAACCTCTGCCTCCTGGGTTCAGGCAATTCTCCTGCCTCAGCCTCCAGAGTAGCTGGGACTAGAGGTGTGTGCCATCATGCCTGGCTAATTTTTGTATTTTTAGTAGAGACGGAGTTTTATCATGTTGGCCAGGCTGGTCTCAAACTCCTGACCTCAGGTGATCCGCCTGCCTTGGCCTCCCAAAGTGCTGGGATTACAGGCATGAGCCACTGCGCCTGGCCTCCTATTTTCATTAGGGTCTTAGCTTTTTGCTACTTCAAAGTCTAGTCCATTCCCGTCTTTCTTTTTTTTTTTTTTTTTTTTGAGACGGGG
>NW_016818762.1:666943-673420 GCF_001698545.2 Rhinopithecus bieti
TTGCAAGTGGCCAACTAACATATGAGAAGAAGCTTTAACACACTAGTGAGAAAAGAAATGCAAATTAGATCAACAATGAGTTATTTTTAATGCATCAGACTAATGAATATTTTAAATAATAATATTCAGTGCTGGCAAAGGCCTTTTGATAGTAGAGTAAATTGGTACAGCTGTTTTG
The DNA here is from genome assembly GCF_001698545.2 of Rhinopithecus bieti. Lineage (NCBI taxonomy): Eukaryota > Metazoa > Chordata > Mammalia > Primates > Cercopithecidae > Rhinopithecus > Rhinopithecus bieti. Next base: position 667,122 of record NW_016818762.1, read on the forward strand.
TGATGTCACTTTGGAAGAATAACAAAATGCGAAAGGTTCATACTATATGTTTCAGTATTTTACCCCTGGAAATCTATCCTATGGAAATATTTGCACATGTGCAAAAAGATGTCTCCTAGGCTATTTCCTACAATACTCTAATTACAAAATATTTCAAGCAACTTTAGTATCCATCAACTGAGGATTCGTTAGATGTGTTATGGTACAGCCAAATAATGGAATATGATACTGACCTGTAAGAGAGTGAAGTAGCTCAATATGGACTGAGAGAACAATTTCCAAGACGAGTAAAATAAAAAAAGTACTGTAGAACAATACGAATAGTATGAGCCTATTCGTATAACATTTACATATTGACAAATGCAAAACACATATAGTTTTAATGTACAGAAAAAAGCCTGGAAGAATACAAGCCAATTGTAAAATAGTGGTTACCTCTGAGGAGAAGAATGTAATTGGTAAGGGGAAAGGTTGGTAAAGGAGCTTAAGAGCTTTTGCAATTTTTATCCTATAGATGTCTATTTTAAATGCTTATATCTTACACACAAATGGGTACTACATACGTATGTGCTATTATTTTTGTTTATTTATATTATTTGAAAGTTTCAATAATGTAGGTGATATCAGTAAGATGGCAGAATAAGCGAGTGCCTTCTCATATCCCCCAACATCAACAATAATTTGACAGCCATTCACAGACAAAAGTGCTTTCCTGGGAACTTTGGATATAGGTAAGAGGTTGTGAAGCTCTGGTTGAGTTCAAGAATGAGGAAAGTCATTTTGAATAGGAGTGTCCACACTCAAGTGGCAGGCTCATTGACCATAGTCTTGGATACAGACCTGGAATTGGCCTCACCTTCTTAACTTGGTTACAGACCCATTTGGCCTTGGTCCTGCCACTTACATGACCCATCAAGAGACCTGGGAGGAGCCATGCCCATCTATGTCTTGGGTAACAGGCCCATTGACCTCAGTTTCAGCTATGAACCCTAAAGTGGTTCCAATTCTTCTTAGCTATGGTCAGAGAGAAGTTCTGCCTGCACGGGGACCCACTCACTGTCCATGTCCCAAGAGGCAGGCCAACAAGCCTGTCCCACAGCAGATTTTGCAATGACCACCTAACTCAGTTCTAGTTCCTCTCGTCTGTGATCCAGGAGTGGTTCTTCACACCTGGGTACCTGTCAGGATACATGTCTATCTATGCCCAAGTTGGCAGGTCTCTTGACCTGGGCTCCAAAACATATCCTGAAACAGCCATTACCCAGTTCCAACCCCTTCTGAGTTGTGTTATCGGGCATTTCTGCCTGTCCAGGGGCCTATTGGAAGATATGCTTTCCCATGCCCCCAGTGGCAGCCTTGCTGACATCAGTCCAATTGGAGATCCTGATGCATTCCTGTAACTCAGCTCTAGAATCTCTTAGCCATGGTGCAGGGGCAGCTCTGCCCATGTAGGAACCTACCCAGTGATTTATAAGGTGCCTTCTCAGGGACCTGATGGGAACCTTATCTATTTACACAACTGATAATTGGCCTACTGTCTGTAGACCCCATGGTATCCCCTCAGGCAGAACTATGTCCTAGGTCCAGCCCAAATGTCCCAGGTCCTAGAGGCAATCCAGTCTTCTCAGGGAACAGACAGGATCCAAACTTGCCCAAGCCCCTGGTAACAGTACTGCTAACCATGATCCATATTGAAGACGCAGAAGAAGCTGTGTGACCTGGCTCCAATCCTTTTTGCTTATGAGGCAATCCTATCAGCCCAGGGACCCAACAGACAGTTTTTTCTTTGCCAATACCTCTATGTAAAGGATAGAAAAGGTGTTTTTCTCTTCAAATGCACAGACACCAGTGCAAGGCTACATGGATCATGAAGAATCAGACAAATACACCACCATCAAAAGAAACACAAAACTCCAGTAACCAATCCAAAAAAAATAAAGACCTAATTTTCTCGAAAATAATTCGAAATGATCATAATGAAAAAGCTCAGTGAAATGTAAGAAAACAGAAATAGACAACTAAATATAATTAAGGAAAAATATATGAGCAAAATTAGAGGATTAATAAAGAAGTAGAAGCCATAAAAAAGACCCAAACACAAATTCTGGATCTAAAGAATACAATCACAGAACTAAAAAAAAAATCAATAGAGAAAATTCATAGATTGAAGATGCAGAAGAATCAGTAAATTAAAAAACAGATCATTTGAAATTAGACAGAAGAGCAAAATAAAATAATGTTTAAATGAAGAAGCATATGGCACTTATGAGCCACCATCAGTCTAATGAATGTATACATGGCAGGTATCCTAGAAGAACAGAAAAAGATAAAAGAGTAAAAAGCTTAAAGAAATCATGACAGTTCTTTGTAGATTCTGGATATTAGCCCTTTCTCAGATGGATAGATTGCAAAAATTTTCTCCCATTCTGTAGGTTGCCTGTTCACTCTGATGATAGTTTCTTTTGCTGTGGAGAAGCTCTTTAGTTTAATTAGACCCCATTTGTCAATTTTGGCTATTGTAGCCATTGCTTTTGGTGTTTTACTCATGAAGTCTTTGCCCATGTCTATGTCCTGAATGGTATTGCCTAGGTTTTCTTCTAGGGTTTTTATGGTTTTAAGTCTTATGTTTAAGTCTTTAATCCATCTTGAGTTAATTTCTGTATAAGGTATAAGGAAGGGTCCACTTTTAGTTTTCTGCATATGGGTAGCCAGTTTTCTCAACACCAGTTATTAAATGGGGAATCCTTTCCTCATTGCTTGTTTTCGTCAGGTTTGTCAAAGATCAGATGGTTGTAGATGTGTGGCATTATTTCTGAAGCCTCCGTTCTGTTCCTTTGGTCTATATATCTGTTTTGGTACCAGTACCATGCTGTTTTTGCTACTGTAGCCTTGTAGTATAGTTTGAAGTTAGGTAGCTTGATGGCTCCAGCTTTGTTCTTTTGGCTTAGGACTGTCTTGGCTATACGGGCTGTTTTTTGGTTCCATATGAGGTTTAAAGTAGTTTTTTCTAATTCTGTGAAGAAAGACAATGGTAGCTTGATGGGAATAGCATTGAATATATAAATTACTTTGGGCAGTATGGCCATCTTCACGATATTGATTCTTCCTATCCATAAGCATGAAATCTTTTTCCATTCATTTGTGTCCTCTTTTATTTTCTCGGCCAGTGGTTTGTAGTTCTCCTTGAAGAGGTCCTTCACATCCCTTGTAAGTTGTATTCCTAGGTATTTTATTCTCTTTGTGAGAATAAATGCAATTGCGAATGGGAGTTCACCCATGATTTGGCTCTTTGTTTGTCTATTATTGGTGTATAAGAATGCTTGTAATTTTTTCACATTGACTTTGTATCCTGAGACTTTGCTGAAGTTACTCACGAGCTTAAGGAGGTTTTGGGCTGAGTCGATGGCGTTTCCTAAGTATAGGATCATGTTATCTGCAAACAGAGCATTCTGTAGATGTCTATTAAGTCCACTTGATCCAGAGCTTAGTTCATGTCCTGAATATTCTTGTTAATCTTCTGTCTTCTTGGTCTAATATTGACAGTGGGGTGTTAAAGTCTCCCACTATTATTGTGTGGAAGTCTAAGTCTCTTTGTAGGTCTCTAAGAACTTACTTTATGAATCTGGGTGCTCCTGTATTGGATGCATATGCATTCAGGATAGTCAGCTCTTCGTGTTGCATTGATCTGTTTACCATTATGTAATGCCCTTTGTCTTTTTCTTTTTTTTTTATCTTCGTTGGTTTAAAGTCTGTTTTATCAGAGACTAGGATTGCAATCCCTGCTTTTTTTTTGCTTTCCATTTGCTTGGTAAATATTCCTCCATCCCTTTATTTTGAGCCTATGTGTGTCTTTGCATGTGAGATGGGTCTCCTGAGTACAGCACACTGATGGGTCTTGACTCTTTATCCAATTTGCCAGTCTGTGTCTTTTAATTGGGCCATTTAGCCCGTTTACATTTAAGGTTAATATTGTTATGTGTAAATTTGAACCTGTCATTATGATGCTAGCTGGTTATTTTGCCCATCAGTTGATGCAGTTTCTTCATAGTGTCTATGGTCTTTATATTTTGGTATGTTTTTGCAGTGGCTGGTACTGGTTTTTCTTTTCCATGTTTAGTGCTTCCTTCAGGAGCTCTTGTAAGGCACGCCTGGTGGTGACAAAATCCCTCAGCATTTGCTTGTCTGTGAAAGATTTTATTTCTCCTTTAGTTATGAAGCTTAGTTTGGCTGGATATGAAATTCTGGGTTGAAAATTATTTTAAGAATGTTGAATATTGGCCCCACCCTCTTCTGGTTTGTACAGTTTCTGCAGAGAGATCTGCTGTTAGTCTGATGGGCTTCCCTTTGTGGGTAACCTGACCTTTCTCTCTGGCTGTCCTTAACATTTTTTCCTTCATTTCAACCTTGGTGAATCTGACGATTATGTGTCTTGGGGTTGCTCTTCTTGAGGAGGATCTTTGTGGTGTTCTCTGTATTTCCTGAATTTGAATGTTGGCATTTCTTGCTAGGTTGCGGAAGTTCTGGATGATATCCTGAAGAGTGTTTTCCAACTTGGTTCCATTCTCCCTGTCACTTTCAGGTACACCAATCAAACGTAGATTTGGTCTTTTCACATAGTCCCATATTTCTTGGAGGCCTTGTTCATTCCTTTTCATTCTTTTTTTTTCTCCAATCCTGTCTTTATGCTTTATTTCATTCAGTTGATCTTCAATCTCTGATATCCTTTCTTCTGCTTGATTGATTCAGATATTGCTACTTGTGCATGCTTCACTGAATTCTCGTGCTGTGTTTTTTAGCTCCATCAGTTCATTTATGTTCTTCTCTAAACTGGTTATTCTAGTTAGCAATTCCTCTAACTTTTTATCAAGTTCTTAGCTTCCTTGCATTGGGTTAGAACATACTCCTTTAGGTTGGAGGAGTTTGTTATTACCCATCCTCTGAAGCCTACTTCTGTCAATTTGTCAAACTCATTCTCTGTCCAATTTTGTTCACTTGCTCGTGAGGGGTTGTGATTCTTTGGAGGAGAAGAGGCATTCTGGTTTTTGGAATTTTCAGCTTTTTTTGTGCTGGCTTTTCCTCATCTTCGTGGATTTATCTACCTTTGGTCTTTGATGTTGGCGACCTTTGGATGAAGCTTATGAATGGATGTCCTTTTTGCTGATGTTGATGCTATTGTTTTCTGTTTGTTAGTTTTCCTTCTAACAGTCAGACCTCTCTGCTGCAGGTATGCTGGAGTTTGCTGGAGGTTCACTCCAGACCCTGTTTGCCTGGGTGTCGCCAGCAGAGGCTGCAGAACAGCAAATATTGCGGCCTACTCCTTCCTCTGGAAGCTTTGTCCCAGAGGGGCACCTGATGGACGCCAGCTGGAGCTCTCCTCTATGAGGTGTCTGTTGACCCCTGCTGGGAGGTGTCTCCCATCAGGGGGCATGGGGCTCAGGGACAAACTTGAGGAGGCAGTCTGTCCCTTAGCAGAGCTCGAGTGCTGTGCTGGGAGATCCTCTGCTATGTTCAGAGCCAGCAGGCAGGAACTTTTAAGTGTGCTGAAGCTGCGCCCACAGCTGCCCCTTCCCCCAGGTGCTCTGTCCCAGGGATGTGGGAGTTTTATCTATAAACCCCTGACTGGGGTCGCTGCCTTTCTTTCAGAGCTGCCCTGCCCAGAGAGGAGAAATCTAGAAAGGCAGTCTGGCTACAGCAGCTTTGCCCTGCTGTGGTGTGTTCCGCACCCAGTTAGAACTTCCTGGTGGCTTTGTTTACACTGTGAGGGGGAAAACGGCCTACTCAAGTCCCAGTAATGGTGGACGCCTCTCCCTCAACCAAGCTTGAGTGTCCCAGGTCGACTTCAGACTGTTGTGCTGGCAGCAAGAATTTCAAGCCAGTGGATCTTAGCTTGTTGGGTTCCGTGGGTGTGGGATCCGCTGAGCAAGTCCACTTGGCTTTCTGGCTTCAGCCCCCTTTCCAGGGGAGTGAACAGTTCTGTCTCATCAGCATTCCAGGCACCACTGGGGTATGAAAAAAAACTGCAGCCAGCTGGGTGTCTGCCCAAATGACCGCCCAGTTTTGTGCTTGAAACCCAGGGCCCTGGTGGTGTAGGCACCTGAGGGAATCTCCTGGTCTGCAGGTTGCGAAGACCATGGGAAAAGCGTAGTATCTGGGCCGAAATGCACTGTTCCTCATGGCACAGTCCCTCATGGCTTCCCTTGGCTAGGGGAGGGAGTTCCCCGACCCCTGCACTTCCTGGGTGAGGCAACGCCTCACCCTGCTTTGGCTCGCCTTACGTGGGCTGCACCCACTGTCTAACC
>NW_016818762.1:675143-679658 GCF_001698545.2 Rhinopithecus bieti
AGATAGAATCTTCCTCTGTCACCAGGCTGGAGTGCAGTGGCACGATCTTGGCTCACTGCAACCTTCGCCTCCTGGGTTCACTCCTGCCTCAGCCTCCCGAGTAGCTGCGACTACAGGCACGCACCACCACGCTCAGCTAATTTTTTTGTATTTTTAGTAGAGATGGGGTTTCACTATGTTGGCCAGGACCGTCTCCATCTTTTGACCTCGTGATCCTCCTGCCTCGGCCTCCCAAAGTGCTGGGATTACAGGTGTGAGCCACTGCGCCCAGCTGGATTGATTTTTTTTAAAGTGGGGGGGAAAATCTCAGCCACTGTTTTCCCCTAAACTCATGCATCTAAATCAATCATAAAAGTTACAGTTTGAAAGGATTATTTCTTGATAAAAGAATACTGAATTCTTTTGGGATATTTCATGATGATACTTACCTAAATGGGCAATAAATTCTTGTGCTGAATCAACGTATTTCAGGATCTTCTTCAAGAACTTATAGGCAAACCTCTTTTCCATGGAGGAGGCATCCAGCTCCATATCCTTCATACCCCTACGTTGGACATGGACAGACCCCAGGAAGTAACAGAGACAACCATGTCACTCAGGTGCACCACCAGTCCTACCAGTGTTAAATTTAATTTCCAAATGTTATTCTGGCGTAGTGACATGACTCATCATTTGACTGATTTCCCTTGTCACTTGGAACCTGCCTATGTGAGCACAGATTTTTCAGAAAGACCTTTATTATGCATACAACGAGTACTGAGCTGGGGATGTCTGTGAAAGCAAAAAATCTCTGCTTTTATGGAAAGAATTTACATGCTAGCTATAAACAGACAAAAACAAAATATAAATTAGATGGAATCTTAGAAGTTAACACATTTTGTGAGTAAAAGAAAAATTAAAGCAGAATGAAAAGTCCAGAATTGGGGGAGTGAGGGTTTGCAGAATGTAGTGTTAAATAGAGTAGTCAGGGTTGGTCTCACTTGGAGACTGATGCTGCATTAAAGGCTTGAACGAGATGAGGAGGTGAGCCATATGGACATCGGGAGAAAGAGTTCTCAAGGCGGGGTGAAGAGACAGTACAAAGGTCCTGAAGCAGGAGCATGCATGTTGTGTTGAAGGTTAGAGGGGTATGGGTTAGGAAGTGGGGACAATCACGTACGTCCCTATAGGCCATCCTTAGAATTTTGCTTTTGCTCTGAGTGAGAAGGGAAGCTATTAGAAGTTGTGAATAGAGAAGTGACATGATATGACTTGCATCATAACAGGATCACTCTGGTTGCTGTGTTTAAAATTGACCATCGTGGTGAGGCAAGTACAGAAGCAGAGAACACAGGCAGGAGGATGAGGATAGCATGAAGTGGGTGAGAAGTGGTCAAATTCTGGGTATTTTATTTTTGAGATGCAGTCTCACTCTGTCGCCCAGGCTGGAGTGCAGTGACATAATCTCAGCTCACTGCAACCTCCGTCTCCCGGGTTCAAGCAATTCTCTGCCTCAGCCTCCTGAGTAGCTGGGATTACAGGCACATGCCATCATGCCTGGCTAATTTTTTGTATTTTTAGTAGAGATGGTGTTTCATCATCTTGGCCAGGCTGGTCTTGAACTCCTGACCTCAGGTGATTCACCTGCCTCGGCCTCCCAAAGTGCGGGGATTACAGGCATGAGCCACCGTGTCCGGCCTCTGGGTATACTTTAAAGGTAAAACTGCCAGGATTTCCTGAAGGACTGGATGTAGATTGAGAGAAAAAGAGGAGTCAAGGTTGTTTGCTTGAGAAGGTAGAAGAATGGCTTGCCATGGAGTGATGGGGAAGCTGAAGACAGAACAGGTCTGAGCAGGAGATGGGGGAAGCCAGTATTTCTCCTTGGCTACAGGGACCTCGCTTGATCACCTGTGCATCCAAATTCCTACCACAGGGTCTGGTACGTGGTAGACAACTGGGTCGGATATGTTTGCTGAATTCAATTATCTTTCTTCTTGATTTCCTCCTATTTCTTTGACTTCCTTTATCATTACAGTAAATGGGAATTTTTCATTTCTGTGAGCAAGCTATTTATCAGGAAATCACACCACAGATTCATCTTGGTGTTAAGAACAGGATTAAAATGACGATGGGAGTCTTTCTCGAATGCTTCCCCGGAGGCTATCTCCTGCTGTCTGACCTTTCCTGCTCGACAACATGGCAAATATGTCTTGTTATTTTTTTCATATGAGATACAATAGAAATGTTTTGTATAGATTTTATTTTATTTTGCCATTCAATGGCAAAATTCTATAGGAAACTAGAAGAAACAGCAGCTTGCTCAGTAAATGTTTCTTTTAGGAAGAATGGCTATATCGGAATAAAAACACTGGCTTTTCATTTGACAAAGAACTCAGTAAGCATAATCCTATGTCGCACAGCCCACCAGCACCATTAGACCAGGCAGAAAACAGTCTGACTTTAAGACTTGAGCAGCCAATGCCATCCTATATAAAACATTCATCTAGATGATTTTGACTTATGTAAGTTTGAGATAAAACATCTTAGGACATCGTGATGCATTCAATCTCTCCAGTAAAGTTGTATCTTCATAAGAATCAATTCCCTTCGTTCCAAGACTGTTTATGTCAGTTATGCTTGCTATTACTACTATGCAATTTAATAAGATATCATATAAAACAACAAAATAGAAGTATGAAGAGAACTGCTGATTCTATAAAACTATTTTGTAAAGACCTGCAATTGCAAGCTTCCAAATATGTAATTTTTGAATTAGGTATGGGTGAGACAACTGTCAAAGATAAGGGAGGAAATCTGAAAAATATCTAGGGTACTACGTAATCCTTCACATAACAGAACCAATGACAAAAACCACATGATTATCTCAATAGACACAGAAAAGGCCTTCAATAAAATTCAACACCCTTCATGCTAAAAACTCTCAATAAACTAGGTATTGATGGAACATATCTCAAAATAATAAGAGCTATTTATGACAAACCCACAGCCAATATCAAATAAGACATCAAATGAGAGCTATGTATGACAAACCCACAGCCAATGGGCAAAAACGCGAAGCATTCCCTTTGAAAACAGGCACAACACAAGGATGCCCTCTCTCACCACTCTTATTCAACGTGTTACTGGAAGTTCTGGCCGGGGCAATCAGGTCAGAGAAAGAAATAAAGGGTATTCAATTAGAAAAAGAGGAAGTCAAATTGTCTCTGTTTGCAGATGACATGATTATATATTTAGAAAACCCCATCGACTCAGCCCAAAATCTCCTTAAGTTGATAACTTCAGCAAAGTCTCAGGATACAAAATCAATTTGCAAAAATCACAAGCATTCCTATACACCAATAACAGACAAACAGAGAGGCAAATCACGAGTGAACTCCCATTCACAACCGCTACAAAGAGAATAAAATATCTAGGAATACAACTTACAAGGGATGTGAAGGACCTCTACAAGGAGAACTGCAAATCACTGCTCAACAAAGTAAGAGAGGACACAAGCAAATGGAAAAACATTCCATGCTCATGAATAGGAAGAACTGATATTGAGAAAATGGCCCTACTGCCCAAAGTAATTTATAGATTCAATGCTATTCCCATCAAGCTATCATTGTCTTTCTTCACAGAATTAGAAAAAACTACTTTAAATTTCATATAGAACCAAAAACGAGCCCGTATAGCCAAGACAATCCTAAGCCAAAAGAACAAAGCTGGAGCCATCATGCTACCTAACTTCAAACTATACTACAAGGCTACAGTAACAAAAACAGCATGGTACTGGTACCAAAACAGAGATATAGACCAAAGGAACAGAACAGAGGCCTCAGAAATAATGTCATACATCTACAACCATCTGATCTTTGACAAACCTGACAAAAACAAGCAATGGGAAAAGGATTCCCTATTTAATAAATGGTGTTGAGAAAACTGGCTGCCCATATGCAGGAAAGTGGAGTCCTTCCTTACACCTTATACAGAAATTAATTCAAGATGGATTAAAGACTTAAACATAAGACCTAAAATCATAAAAAGTCTAGAAGAAAACCTAGGCAATACCATTCAGGACATAGGCATGGGCAAAGACTTCATGACTAAAATATCAAAAGCAATGGCAACAAAAGCCAAAATTGACAAATGGGGTCTAATTAAACGAAATAACTTCTGCAGAGCAAAAGAAACTATCATCAGAGTGAACAGGCAACCTACAGAATGGGAGAACATTTTTGCAATCTATCCATCTGACAAAGGGCTAATATCCAGGATACAAGGAATTTAAACAAATTTACAAGAAAAAAACCAAACAACCTCATCAAAAACTGGGTGAAGGCTTTGAATAGGTACTTTTCAAAAGAAGACATTTATGAAGCCAAAAAACATACAAAAAAAAGCTTGTCATCACTGGTCATTAGAGAAATGCAAATCAAAACCACAAGGAGATACTATTTCATGCCAGTTAGAATGGCGATAATTAAAAAGTCAGGAAACAGCAGATGCTGGAGAGGATGTGGAGAAATAGGAACA
>NW_016818762.1:681354-685756 GCF_001698545.2 Rhinopithecus bieti
GACTTCATGACTAAAACACCAAAAGCAATGGCAACAAAAGCCAAAATTGACAAATGGGGTCTAATTAAACGAAATAACTTCTGCAGAGCAAAAGAAACTATCATCAGAGTGAACAGGCAACCTACAGAATGGGAGAACATTTTTGCAATCTATCCATCTGACAAAGGGCTAATATCCAGGATACAAGGAATTTAAACAAATTTACAAGAAAAAAACCAAACAACCTCATCAAAAACTGGGTGAAGGCTTTGAATAGGTACTTTTCAAAAGAAGACATTTATGAAGCCAAAAAACATACAAAAAAAAGCTTGTCATCACTGGTCATTAGAGAAATGCAAATCAAAACCACAATGAGATACTATTTCATGCCAGTTAGAATGGCGATAATTAAAAAGTCAGGAAACAGCAGATGCTGGAGAGGATGTGGAGAAATAGGAACACTTTTACACTGTTGGTGGGAGTGTAAATTAGTTCAACCGTTGTGGAAGACAGTGTGGCAATTCCTTAAGGATCTAGAACTAGAAATACCATTTGATCTAGCAATCCCATTACTGGGTATATACCCAAAAGATTATAAATTACTCTGCTATAAAGACACATGAACACATATGTTTATTGTTGCACTGTTCACAATAGCAAAGACTTGGAACCAACCCAAATGCCCATCAATGACAGACTGGATAAAGAAAATGTGGCACATATTCACCATGGAATACTATGCAGCCATAAAAAAGGGATGACTTCATGTCCTTTGCAGGGACATGGATAATGCTGGAAACCATCATTCTCAGCAAACTAACACAAGAACTGAAAACCAAACAGAAAACCCAAACCAAACATGTTCTCACTCATAAGTGGGAGTTGATCAATGAGAACACATGGACACAGGGAGGGGAATATCACACACTGGGGCCTGTTGGCAGGTGAGGGGCTAGGGGAAGGATAGCATTAGCAAAAATACCAAATGTAGATGACAGGTTGATGGGTGTAGCAAACCACCATGGCACGTGTATACCTATGTAACAAACCTGCACATTCTGCATATGTACCCCAGAACTTAAAGAATAATAATAATAATAAAAAATCTAGGGCACTGGATGTACACTGTTATCATGTGCTGCAAATTATCACCATTCTTTAAAGAAGCCCAAACTCCAAAACTTTGAGGTTGTATTACGGATGTTGTTTATAACGCCAATAAAGAGAATATACCAAGAAAGAGCCTTGGCCTATAGCACAAGATTTACGAACGAATGCATTTTTATATATTTTAAGTTACAATGAAATGTTTAAGGTATGTAGGTATAATTTGTAAGAATTCTTTGTCACTGATCTTTAAAAATTAATACCTAGCATTTCTGCTTCTGTCAAAAAAAAAAAAAAAAAAAGGAGGGCTTCATGTTCCCAAATAAAAGTGTTCTCATTTTAAAAGACTCAACTGTTCTCCTTACTTGGATGGGTTTTGTAGGCAGGTAATTAAATACCTGGGGAGGCAGAGGCCACACCCACAGCCCTGTCCCACTAACATCACATGGAAGGTGACTTACCTGGAAACTAGGACGCCATTCACTTGGAGGAACTTAAACAGGTCCTGCGCCTTCTCCCGGTCCTTGAACTTTTCCTTGGCAGTCAAGGTGTCATATGGTACCAGAAGAGGGTGACTGCCACCACCTGGGGTCAGTAAGGTGAGAGATGACACTTGGCTCTTCCTTTGCACTTCTGGGAGACCATACCTGCCCTGTTCAGCTTCTTTAGGGCATGCCGTGAATCTCACTCACCTTTGCTCTCCAGCTCCAGCTTCTTCTTCTTGGCCCAGATATTGTGATAGTTCTCAGCCACGACCTCCACCATTCCCTGTGTCCCACCAAGAAGAGCCAAGTCAAACAGAAAGAAAGCAGGCAAGCTAGCGTCATAGCTGCTGGGCTATTTCAGGCAGCCTCGGGAACAGCACCCCACTGAACACTAACAGCACACAGCCAAGGGCCTCCCATCATTAATGATTCTGTGCTTATGTACCTCATTCGGTTCCTATCTTCCCATACACACAGAACACAATTTCTAACTCTCTCCTTCCCTTGTAACTTATTATTCTGGCAGCTTGATGCATTTAGGAGAAACATCCATTTCCGCTTGAACCTGCATGCTGGCAGCACGTCATTTTTCACAGCGGCTTAGTATTGTACCCCTGACCTCAGATGGGGAGTTGGGAGTGCGGGCCAAGAAAAGTCTAGAACCCTTGAAAGCCTATAGCTTAACAAACTAAAAATAATCACGTCTTAAAGGAAAGTGCTGTAAGTAAGATTTCTCTAGTAGAATCCATCTTTGTAAGGCTTGTAAAACAGTGACTTAGAATGAAGGATGTACTTTGGAAAGAAACTTTCTCTAAGGTCCAAGGGGCTGGTCTGATGGACTTCCAGAGGGGTGAGTGCCCCAGGCTAGGGCAGGCCACAGCCACTAATGTGTACAGGAGGGGAGCAACGGGCTTTCAGTTTCAACCCCTTGGTCTTACATCCCTATCCTGCAATGATTGCCTGCCTGCACCATCAGAGGGCGCTCCAGCAAACCCACTATGGGACATGTGCGTTGTCCTTATGTTTTGGGGGTCTTACAATGATACCAGCAAGCACCTCCACTGAGGAGCTAAGTTTCACAGATTTTCTCCTAGTTGTCTTGTTTATTTTGGGTTTCGACACAGTATAGTCAGCCTTCCTTAACCATGAGTCCTGCATCTGCGGATTCCACCAATTGTAGCTTGAAAATATTTGGAAAAAAATGTGTCTGTACTGAACATGTACAGACTTTTTTCTTGTCATTATTCTCTAAACAATACAGCATAACAGCTATTTATATAGAATTTACATTGTGTCAGGAATTATAAATAATCTAGAGCTAATTTAACGTATATGGGGGGGATGTGTGCAGGTTACAGGTAAAACTATGCCATTTTATATCAGGGACTTGAGCGTTCGTGGGTGTTGGTGTCTGTGGGAAGTCCCAGGGTGAAGCCCTCATGGATACTGAGGAAAGATTCTAGTGCGCTGGTGGTTCTTCCTACTGAGTCAGCACCCGTCAGGGCATCCTTGGAAGAAGCACAAAGCCTCCCCTTCTCGGAGGATTGGTTCACTCTGCGGAGACCTTCCCTGTGGCCTCTGCACAATGTGACCATCTTCAGTTCTGAATTTTAGTGGTGATATGTTCTAGATATTCTTTCCCTTTTCTTCCCCTTTAACTCTTTGGAAACTAACGCGTCCTGCACTTGAAAGCAAGTCATGCCGGACCTGGGGCACTGACCTGGAGCTCTCTGGAGAGCACAACGTTTGAGAGGTCGAGGGGAGCAGGGCTGTAGCTGTTGCCCTAGGAAAGCAAAGGCAGAGTCACTGGGTTGCCATTATTTTTCTGATTCTTATCAGCATCCCCAACTTCAGCTGTGAAAGATGTGGCCTGAAAAATCCCCAGGCTTCATCTTAGACAGTCCCACCTAGGATGCCGCAGGCAGAACACTCCCAGGTTCTCCATGGGTTCCATCGGCCCGGCGTGGGCCTCTGGGTGTGGCGTTGTACCTGGTTGGCCTGGGACACACTTCGAAGCTTCTCATTTTCCCGCTGTTGAACCAAGGCTTCTCCCTCTTTGGTCCTCTCCACAGTCCAGCCCACAGCTAGCATGGTTTTCAGGGACTCTCGGGCAGGCCAGCGATAAATTTCCTTCTCCTAGAAGAGAATTTGAGCAGAAGCACTTTGCAGAACACACCCCAGCATTCTCCCTGGCCCTTCTCCGCATGGAAGGTGGATCCCACTGTGGGTGGGGGTGCTAGTTAGCGCTAGCCTTCTCTCACAAGGTCAAAAGATCCTTTGCATCTTACCCAAAACACAGTCTTTCTGGTGTTTTTAGGTATAAGACACTACAGTCTCTCCTGCCCTGGGAGGAAATGTGCCAGACATTATTAATGATATTATCTGCAATCTGTAGGTAAAGAACAGGAACAGGAGAGTGACTCCTCATGTTCTAGTAGTTGTTGAAGATGAGAGCTTGCCAAAATGCATCTGCATAAAGTTCTCCTGTGAGTTTGGGAAAGATAATTTATTAGATTTAGAATTCTTGTGGGCCAGGCGCTGTGGCTCATGCCTGTAATCCCAGCACTTTGGGAGGCCAAGGCAGGTGGATCACCTGACGTCAGAAGTTCGACACCAGCCTGGACAACATGGTGAAACCCCATCTCTACTAAAAATGCAAAAATTAGCCAGGCATAGCGGTGCATGCCTGTAGTCCCAGCTACTCGGGAGGCTGAGGCAAAAGAATTGCTTGAATCTGAATCCGGGAGGCGGAGCTTGCAATGAGCCAAGATTGTGCCACTACACTCTAGCCTGAGTGACAACAGTGAAACTCCATCTCAAAAAAAAAAAAA